>NW_026889765.1:29462500-29722620 GCF_033153115.1 Saccostrea echinata | reverse complement strand
CCCCCCCCCCCCCCCCCCCCGAACACACACATATTCAATATAGGATTTTTCGAATTTGGACAATTTTCCTTTTTTATTTTGCTTGTCAAACTTTCTAAGGTAATTTTACATTATAACCCCCCCCCCCTTTAAAAAAAACGATACTGCGTGCCTGCAAATAAATTCTATTCTGTTGAAATATATTATATGAGATATTATAACTGCTATACCTTTGAGGTAAAATTTTGCGAGCCCTCCAGTTCGTTTTCGTAGTATCTCCTTGATTAACATAGTTAAGTTTAATTTCTAATATTTATGTAGGTCAATTTTGATGGTTAAAAACGATATCTCACAATGACCAACTGCCTTATTTGAATTTAATAATATATATTATACATCGAAATAACACTTCCTAAACAGAATTTACTCTGATTTGTGCTTTTTTTTTTCATGCGTTTAATTTACGATCGCTATTTCCCAGTTATACGATCGCTTAATAAACGATACATGTCGTTGACGATCGCCTCGCAGTTGTCAAAATTTCCAATTAAAAGTTGTTTTGATGCTAATGTATACAGTTTTAATTTTAAAATGTTTAGTTCATACCTCTAAGAATGACTTTCAATGCTGATAGATGATAACAATCTAAACTATCTCAAAGCATGAAAATTCGATGTTTGGAGCATTGTCGATTTGATCATTTGCACAGAAATTATTTTACAAATTTAATCTAGGTGATATTTGCCCGAATTAAATCTTTTCTAGTATTACTTACATCTGGTTATACTCCAGCGCATACAAAACTGCTTTAACTTCTTCTCTACGATACTTTCTACTTCAATGATTTTATCCGTGTTGCCGATCGCATCAGAATTGTTTACAGGG
This sequence comes from Saccostrea echinata, assembly GCF_033153115.1. Taxonomy (NCBI): domain Eukaryota; kingdom Metazoa; phylum Mollusca; class Bivalvia; order Ostreida; family Ostreidae; genus Saccostrea; species Saccostrea echinata. The sequence continues at coordinate 29,721,756 of NW_026889765.1, read as the reverse complement.
GTGTAATAGAACATGTAGAATTGATGTTAAATAAGATATAAAACATCTAACATGATTTTGTACAAAGATTACGGTCATCTAAATAACTGTTTTACGGTCATCATCTTCTCGCTGGAATGTGTTTGTTACGGTCATCATACTGCAAAATTTCGAAGGCCTTTTATCATTTCATTTTCTTTTGTTTGGGTAAACAATAACTACTGGTGTAGAGATAACATCGATGTTCGTTTAACCATTACCTTAAATTATTCAGTTTTACTGAATAATGTTTATAACCGCCGTCGAAAATTTTCAACCGATCATCTCAGCCGACATGTTTTGATGACCGTAAACTATATTACGGTCATCGGCTTTCCTACAGTGAACAAGAACTTCGCCAAACGTTATTAAGCAGATGGGCGAACAATGCTTGCAAAATGTATAGATAGCTTGAAATGTATAGGCCTATTTCTGAAATAAGTATTTAGAGCAAAGATCTAATATTATTATGCCCCCGTAATCGAAGATTCGGGGGCATATAGTTTTTCCCCTGTCTGTCCATCTGTCTATCTGTCTGTTTGTCTGCAAAAACTTTAACCTTGCCCATAATTTTTGATTGGTTGCAGCTATGGCTTTCATATTTTCACATGTTTAAATTCCTTATGACAAGACCTTTCTTTGGGTACCATCAAATTTGACCTTTTGACCTTGAAGTTTGACCCATTTTTGCTTTATTTTATCAGACTTTAACCTTGGTCTTAACTTTTGAGTTGGCACTAGGACTTTCAAACTTCACATGTGTACATGTGTATACCTTGTGACAAGACCTTCCGTCAGATTCCAACAACTTTGACCATTTGACCCTTGACCTTAGAGTTTGACCTACTTTAAAAAAAAATTTAACCTTGGCCATAACTTTGAACAGTTGGTGCTAGGGCTTTCACACTTCACATGTGTATTTCTTGTGACAAGACCTTCTTATGGATACCAACAACTTTGACCCTTGACCTTGGAGATTAACCTACTTTTGAAATCTTTAACCTTGGCCATAACTTTTGAACATTTGGTGCTAAGGCTTTCATACTTCACATGTGTATTCCTTGTGATAAGACCTTCTTATGGATACCAACAATTTTGACCCTTGACCTACTTTTGAGAAACTATAACCTTGGCCTTAACCTTTGAACAGTTGATGCTAAGGCTTTCATTCTTCACATGTATATTTCTTGTGACAAGACCTTCCTTTGGATACCAACAATTTTAGCCCTTTGACCTTGACTTTGGAGTTTGACCTACTTTTAAAAAACTTTAACCTTGGTCATAACTTTTGAACAATTGTTGCTAGGGTTTTCATACCTCACAAGTGTATTCCTTGTGACAAGACCTTCCTTTGGATACCAACAATTTTGGCCCATTGACCTTGACTTTGGTGTTTGACCTACTTTAAAAAAAAAACTTCAACCTTGGCCATAACATTTGAACATTTGGTTCTAGGGTTTTCATATTTCATGTACATGTGTATCACTTGTGATAAGGCCTTCCCTTGAGCACCATTTGACCTTGACCTTGATGTTTTACTTACTTTTGAAAAACTTTAACCTTCACCATAACTTTTCAAAGGTAGGTGTTAGGGCTTTGACAGTGACATCTTAATTCTATACTTTTTCTACCTTATTTATTAGTTGATTATTTCAACCCTCAAAAATTCCACTCAACCAATTAAAAAGTTTTAAAAGACATTTTATTCCTAACATATGAAAAAAACAACAGTTTAAAGTCTTGTGTGCACCCCCTTTCTGTGGAGCAGTCCTTATTCTGTTCATGTTTTATTAGAATCTGATGCCTCTGAGGAGAATAAGACAGAGAAATCCTTACTGAGTCAAAACATGGATGAAGAAACAAGAAAAGAATTTGAGAAAAAGTTTGGTAAATACAGGAGCAAGGACTCGCCGTACAGTATTCAGAACATTCTCTGGTTGATATCCTCTATAGCTGTCTTCTATTACACAGACTTCTACATTGCGTGTCGATATGATCAAAGAGTAAACAGGTAAGTTAAAGTTATAGATGATTAGAAAAATGATGTAAAATCAAGTAAGAATACCTAAAAAGTCTTTTTATTGTTTGTACATGTTGAAATTTTCCAAAAGTGCACAAGTACTTTGAGTAGTTTAACTTAAGAAATCTTTGCAGGGGCTCATTAAGTTTTAAGTCAGACATAAGTCCATAAATTTGACTTAGAATTTATGATTGGTCTTAAAGTGGATCACAAAAAGTTCTAACTTAAATTTAAGACAGCTTCATGATCCTGGAGCCTGTACATGATTTTCTTTTTATGAAAGATTTTTGATACATTAAGTATTGTAGGAATGTTTCTGAAATGGAACATTATCTTTTTAGCATAAAATAGATAATAAAGTGTCAAAAATTTATGTACCAGTACAAATAGTTGATGGTTTCCTTTTTGCTCAGGGTGTGGTTCAATGTTGGAGCTATCCTCATGCTGGTTAATCTCTCCATTGCCGCTTTCCTCATTGTGTACATAACTTACATCAAGAAGGTCAGCACTGATAACTGGGAGACCCTTTACCCAGCCGCTATCCCCATAGCCACTGGATCATTTATAATCGGAGGGATTTGGTAAGTCCTGAAATTCAAGAAGATCTTTTATACCACACACAAAGTTGGGGGAAGGGGGGTATGCTGGAAAATTACTTTGTCTGTCTGTTCATGGACATTTTTTTTAGCAAGAGATAGTCTTTGAAACTTTTTCATGCTTGAACTTTGTAGAAATATAAAAAATACCATTCAACATGTGCATCTAATATTTTCAGACTGATTCATCAAGTTTTTAAAAATGTGTAGATCTTTAAAGATTATATTGAATACTTATTTTTAGGAATTCTGTAACTAAAAAAGAGTGAAATTCTTTTCTGGACATAACTTTGGAATTATGAAACTTAAGTGGTTCACATTTGATACAAAGGTAGCTTGTGAACAAAGCTTTGTCTCTTGACCCTAGCTCATATTGGAAAAGTCCAGCTCATTATTGTTCTAACTTTGAAATGAGGAAACAATGGAGAGTCAAAATCATGCTTAATCAAATGTTGAGGAATTTTATCCATCCAACCCAGTGACACTGAATTGATTGTATAGATATTAAATAATATTGATGTTTTGGCCTGTCTTGAACAGTTGAAGGAAAAGATGATTTTACTTAAATGTTGTTACTATTTTGTAGTTTGAATAGTTATCTGTGGCAGTTATGCAATATATTTGTTTCCATATCAATAATTTAATTCTGGTTGTAACATGCCATTTGATTGGGAAAAAAATTACTTTATTTTGTATAAAATGGGTTGCCTATGTCACAAAGACTTGCGTCAAAAATGTATCGATCCACCTGACGTTACATTTAAATTTTGCACAATTTGAGGTAATTTTTAAGGGCAACCATCTTATTTTCTTACACTAAATGAAAGAAAATTAAATTATAAGGTATGAAATTAATAGCTACCCAATTTATATGGTATAAACTGGGTTGGAACAGTTTATGCTTTTTTTATAAACTGCTTCATGGTTTATAAAGCATAAACTGCCCAAACCCAGTTTATACCATATAAATTGGGTAGCTATTAAATGCATTCCTTAATTAAGTTAGATTCTTATTTTGCAGTGTGACAGTGGGTCTGTGGCCGATATGGAGTATATTCACCCCAGTTATCCTGTTTACCTTATTTATGGGTATGATTGTAACAATAGCAATGTTACCAAACTTCTAAGATACCCAGAAAGAAGAAATCTGTGGACTTCAGAAGAGAAACTTGTCAGTAACTGTACAATGTTTCTGTTTTTATATCTTGCTCTGTACTTGATGCTGAAGAAAAAAGTTGTTGTTTGTTATAAATGTTATTTATTTTTGAAATAAGATGACACATATAATGTTTATTTTTATTTATATAAATATGTACCAAGCAAAGGCATTACGTTTCCATGTATGACAATGGACATGTATTTAACTTCCCTTTTTCTATTTTATGTTAAATGTTTATTTTTATATCTCATCCTCAAAGTATGTGTTAGGAACATAAAGTATTATCCATGTTTGTTCTTTTGCCCCCCTGGAATGTAACAAGAAATCCCCCTCCTTCTTTTTTTCCTTCTTTTCCTGCAGGCCTTTAGCTAAATTTTGTATTAGGTTTTATGATGGTTGAGTTGCAGTTCTAGTTTGAGTTCTAACACTTATTGCTCAATTCTAATAGAGTTATGATCATTTTAAATGTGAGAAATTCCTGGAAATTGTGAAAAAAGTTTTCCCTTTATATATGCTTGCAGATATTGAGTTGAATTTTAATGAAAGGTTGTATTACAAATCAAATTATATTTTCCACACTAATGCTTTAACTTTGAACCATTTAGTTACATTGAACCAATTAATGATTTATTTTGAAGAGTGTTAAAGGTGACCATGCATTTAAATTTAAAAAAAAAAAAAACTTGTACAAATTTTCCCCCCATATACATGGTATTGAACTTGTGATTTACTGTATGTGTGTATGAAAGTGAATTGTAGATATAATTTTTTTCCTATGGTCCCATGAAACGGAATTAATTAGGGTCTAGAATTTTTAAGAACAGTTTTTGACTTCAGCTTCAAACAATAAATTCATCTTGTGCAGACACATCTATAGTTTTAATGTACACACAGGTCTCTGGAATTGGTTTTAAAAATAATGAATATGCATTAAAATTTTCATAAACCACATTTAAATCCATAATATATGTAAATAATTTTATATTGGAGTAAATCAGTATCAGTAAATATGATGGCTCTGATTTGAATTATAATCAAATACATGTAATTCTGCCAGCAAAATTTATTTTCTTCTAATCTGGATTCCAATTGAGACTTGGTAAACTACTTAAAGCATAAAATGTTATATTTTGCTAAATATTTTTTTAAAATTGTAAATATTTTAATATAATTCAGTATTTGAAAAGTATGCTGATGATGTTATGAGAATGTCTCCTACAAAATTAGCCCTAACAAAAAAGTACTATAGTCAACAATAGCTTACTATAGTTAATTATGGTCTACTTTTGTATCAAAGTTTTTCTTTAGTCAATCAAAGTATCACAGTTATTACTATTGTAAAAAAAAAATATTTTTACTTTGAATTTCAGATTGTTTATTTCATTTTTTTTCTCCATTTCTTCTATACAATATTCTGTTTTTAAAAAGAAATGTTTCTTGTAAATCACATACATTTGCCCCCCCCCCCCCCCCAAATTACTCCATTGATTTAATTTAAAAGATGTTAAAGCTGTAAGTCTCAAATGAAATTCAAAATTATTGTAAAGATTGAATCATAGTAAAGTTTCAACGTATACTAGTTGTAAAGTTTCAAAGTAACAAGTAAAGTTTCAAAGTATCAAAGTAAAGTTTTGAAGTATCAAAGTAAAATTCAAAGTATCAAAGCAAAAATGTCGAAGTATGCACTAGAGTACACTATAGACAATTATAGTAGATTTTTGTTAGGGCTAGGAAGTAGGAATTTTCTCATTTATTTTAAGCATCTCTTATCTCATGTTCCCAGGATTATATATTTAATTATAAGATATGAAATATGTATATATTTTAATGTGAAATTCTTAAAGTTGAGGCTTATCTATAGGTAAGGTCCTCTTTTATTTTTTATAATATACTACTTACTTTTTAGATATAACTAATGGCCTTTGGTACTTCTTCAACATTGAATAATATTTACCACAAAAAAAAAATGAAAAGTTTATTATCATTATTTAAGTTTGTACTCCTACATCCAGACCTAACATCTGATTTTTGTTCAGAGAGGACATAGGAGTTTACACCAGGTTCTGTTAGCTCAAAAGCATCAAGTCATTGCTAGCCTTTTATCATAATTGTTGCTTCATAATGCAAAAGTAGTAATAGCATACTTTCCTTATTTTCTGTCAAATTTTTTGACACTTTAAACAATTTGTCTGAACAAGGCTTATATGTTGCCATACAAACAGGGAACTATGAACAGTTAATATTTATGTTTTATCAGGTTTACACATCAGTCCCAGATAGTGTTTTTTCTGTCAATGTATTATTGCAGTTTGTTACACTGTATTTTCTCTAATTTTTGGATCCTTTCAGCATTGAAATGCCAGAAATATTCACAACTTTCACTGATATTGGTGTAAAAGATACATTTGGATTTCAGAAAACCGAAGTTTTATGATATTGAGAAATAATAGAATTATTTTCTTTTTTCAATACTTCAGGTACAACTTGCATACATTAACAATAAGTTTGTGTTTCAAAATGAAGTCCCAACTATCTATTCTTTTTTTCAGAAATTCCTCAGTTTTTTTTTTTGTTTGTTTGATTTTTTAACGTCAATGTCTTGATGTCATATTTTATGTAAATTGTTACATGTGTTTATCCCTCCGCCCTTATTTACCAAAAAAGCCATGTTCCCATAATACTGTAATTCAGATATAAGTAATGTACTAAATGTCTGTAGAAGTTTCTGTTAGTGAATGTATGGTTTGGGTAAGGAAATAGCTATATTATCTCTGACAATCATGCACAATCCTCTATTTCAGGCTTAACATAGAATTTTCCAGCTTAACGTAAAACTTTTCTTAAGTTAATTAATTCAGCACGTTTTATGCATCATTCAGGTTTACATTATTTTAACATACCAAAGAGATTAACTCAAGAACTATATTGTAGCAGTAATTGACTTAACCTGCCTTGATATAATAAAACTTCTTATATGTACATACAAAGTATTTCTTTAGGCAGGTAAATGTGGACATGGTGCTTTTACTTGGAAAACCCAAATACAGCTAGATTTTAGAATGTGATAAACTTATCTGAAATTTCAACACTGAAGCTTATATCTGAGTGTTTCCATTAACAGTGAATTGTAGCAGTAGTTTAATGTCTGTGATATCCTCTGCTTAGAACAAAAAAAAAGCTTGTGTTGTCAAGTAGTGTAGACAAACTATATTTTTTGTGTACTATTTTTTTGTACTTTGTCATAAATTATTTTAATAAATTCTTTCTACATGTATGATCTTTATTTTAATAAATTATTTGTGAAGTCATTGAAAATCGTTGTTGTCGTTAGTTAATTAGCAAAGGTCAGTCTTTTCATAATTACTACCTGAAGCTACATTCATATTTACAAGAATCAGCCTCTGTAATTACTTGAACTATTTTTGATATGCGTGGTGCATTTATGCAGATTTTGATGAAATTTTGCTTGTTATTAGGACTTGACACAAGAAACATAGGACAAACAAAATTTGGTTGCTCTGTGTCATGGTTTCCATGGTAACCAATTTGAAAATTGAGATTTTTAACAAATTTTAATCTTAATAGAGCCTTACAAATATTGGGAAAACCAAATTGACCACTTCAGAAAATGTAATACAGCCATGTACCTTGATGACGTGTAAATCAATTTTTAAATAAGTCGTAAACATGGTTCTATTTAGTATACTATTTATATCAGGGCTAGAAATAATTATTTTTGTTTACTGGTCACTCGGGCTATCACCTTAATTTTTTACTGGTCAGCTTAGTACTTTCACTTCCCACTGGGCCAGTAGATTAAAAAAAAAAACTGGCCCAAAAACCATAATAATAATAGTAATAATTTTTATATTGTGATACTTAGAAAAACAAGAAACAGCAGAAGTTGGGACGCACAACCCTGTCAAGTTAACTAGCCCGACTGTGAATGAATTTTAATATGCATAAAAAATGCTGACCCAAAGGGCATATGCCCTCTGCAATGTACTAGCCCAGATTGAAAATTTACTGGCCCCAGACCAGTGGGCCATCAATTATTTCGAGCCCTGTATATGCTAAAAAATGCTCTATATTGACAAATGCTAGGTATTTCATGAGAAATCTCGATTACCAACGGCAGAGAAAAAACAGCAATATTTGATTTTTCGTAATAGGTTATCACAATGTGCATTGTAAAAATAAGTATGGTTGCGATTGTAACAGCATAGCTAGACATAAATTTCAATTAGGAAAGTCACTGAGAATCATTACTGCTAAATATATATCTGTAAGACATTGTAACACAGCCTTAAAGGGACATAGACACAGATTTGAAATTAGTATTTTCTAAAATTTACTGTATAATATCTAGACTTATATGTTGCTATAGCATTTCATACGGAAATATCATAAAAAAAAACTTAGTTTCAATAATTTCCAGATAAAATAAGTTTTTGATTATATTTCCGTATAGCAACATATAAGTCATGATACGATACAGAAAATGTGAGAAAACATTAACTTCAAGTCTGTGTCTATGCCCCTTTAAGTTATTGCTGTCTAATAGTAACCATGGAGACATCATAGCACTGGTTACAGTAATAATTTCTTGCTACTTTATGAAATTTAATAATTAGTTTTTATTTAAAAAAAAAATGCATTATCTTAATTACCTAAAATTGTACTAATCTAATAGAATTAAAGTTTATTAATATTGATCAAGTTTGATGAAGAGAAAAATGTTGATTTTATGGCAACTAAGAAGGAAAAATGTTATAATTATCCTTAGTTTGAAGAATTGACCGGGGGGGGGGGGGATTTAGTGCGAGAGAGATCTATGTTGCGTACTATTCCTGCATATACAATATTGTACTGCAGAAACACGTGACGTGTATTTCTAAATACAGTTTTCACTTCTAATAAATGTTCACTTGGCTTAATTAATAATCTTCACATGGTCGTAGGAAACGGGGGGGGGGGGCACGGTGGCCCCCAGTATTTTGCTGATATATAGAGTACTACAGAAAACATAGCTTCCATATGCTTTTTTGGGTAGTGCCCCCCCCCCAACTGAAAATGTTTGCTTGTCCCCCCCCCCCCCAACTGAAATTGCTTCCTATGGGTCTGCTTCATTTGACATAATCTTTGTTCATCCATGTAAATTAGTCAATGTTATTGCCGCAGTACTAAACAGATATAATTTAAAGCCTCTCCTAGTCTGTGGAAATTGTAGTTCACAGAAGGTGACATACGCTTCCTATCACAGAATATTTGATGCATAATAATCATCTAGGATTTTTTATTATAAGTTTCTAAAAACTAATAGTTGAATCTGATTTCTTGAAAAAGAAACGATGAAATCCACATCAAGAAAATATGTTTTAATAGTATGAATTAATCCGATTAATTTTTTGTAACCTTTTTTTTTTAATTTATGAATATTAAATACTTTGCTGTTACAGTCAAAAGTTCTAGACTTTCTGTTCTCCCGAACGCAGATTGAGGTGGAAATTGAACTTTGGACAGAAGAAAAAAATTAAGTTCCCAATTCCTCGATATTCATAAAAAAATTCCTAAGTTTTACCTACTGCTTAACTCTTTCTCCTAATAAATAAGGATTTGGGATTTTACTTTTGTTCTACTTTGATGATCTAATTTTAAGCACTGTTTACTAACTTTAGGAGATCATTACAATGTAAAGTTCATTCTGGTGATGCTTGGACTGTCGTGAATGGAATAGGATTTGTTGTGTCTTTTCTGGACCCTTCATATGTTTTTATTTTATGACTACTCTGAGGAACATGGAGGACAACATTAATTTTTGCTATGGCTAATTGTGACGTTGGAGGGTGTTTGCTTATTATTTTTGACGTCACAATTATACTGACTTCACAACCAAACATAGGATCGAGCGAAGAAAGTGAGTAGATTATTGTTCCTCCGTATCTTAAAACTTTTTGTTGTTGCTGCTGTTGTTTTTGTTGTTAAATATAAGAGTTCGGTGTTGGAAATAGACAGTAATAGATACGTAAATAATTATCCAGCATTCGACAATTTAAAAAAAAAATGGAAATCTTGAAAAAAGCAATTGAATTCGCAGAGTTGATCTTCTGGTACGCATCTGCATATTTAAAAAAAATTCTCTGTATTTGCCATTATATATCCATTTAGTACATTATGTTTGAATATCAACTCATAAAAAGGGTTATTTAATATTCAACATTGTAATTTTTAAAGTTACCTTTATTTGTAAATCAAGGATTTAATTGATATTAATGCAGCATTGTTACATAGAACTTAGAATTCATCACCGTCGCAAGCCACGGGTTTTGTGTACTTTCAATTTCCACAAAATTGTGGAAATAGAATGGACACAAAACCCGTGGCTTGTGACGATGAGAATTCATTGACGTTACCAGAATTTAATGACTGAAAGAATTGAAAAATTTCACCCCAAGAATCCCTCCCCCTCCCCCAGAATAATTAAAACAAAAAAATCTTTATTGTCCTAATTCCATTATTACCATTATTACACGAATCAGTCTTAAAAAACCTTCCTATCATATTTCATGTTGGATGTATTTAGAAAAATGTTCATAACTTTTTCTTTAATTCTGACGTCATAATTACATTATCACGAGATCAAACGTCACAAACAGTATGACGTAACAATCATCACTACAACAAAACAAACAGTGTTGAGCTTAGAAGTAGAAGGTAATTTTAATCCAGAGCGTAGCTATTAGTCTTCTTGTCAATATTCTTTTTAGATGATATACATGTATTTCATTACTATCTACATCATGTAATTTCATATTTCTGATAAATATATTTGTTTCTTCTTTCTGTAGCAAGCAATCATGGATATGGATGAGATTTTAGATTTTGGGGAGGATGCTGTCACAGATGTTGTAAGTGGGCATTCAGACAAATAGTTACTAAACTGATTTAGATTTCTTCTTGTAAAATTTAGATCTAAGCATAGTTGTAGAACGTTTTTAAGTCAACTTAAATTATATATTTGATTTACATGAAAAGCTAAGTTCCAAAAATGCACATGTACGCATAAAATACTATGCTTTATCGCAGATCGAACGATCTTCATTTCTGCAAGCTTTTTATTGAAAGGGGGGAAGGTATTCAGTTTTAATTAATACAGGTTTTCAGAATATGTCTTTATTTTGTATCCATTTAATCACCCCTCTGCGTTTTAAATTTTATATCTATCTATCTATCTATCTATCTATCTATCTATCTATATATAGTTTACCCATTAAATAATTTTTTCAGGACTCAAAGCTGAAGATCTTGAAATTTGAATATAGTTGGGCTGATGCCGTTGAAGAGCATGAGAGACTAATGGAGGTAAATATACGGAGTAAAATGCATAGTAGTTTAATTGCAAAATTTTTGATAAGGGAAAAAAATTCAATGATTTTTTAATTTGAAATACGAATGTTTTCAGTATTAGGATACTTGTTACATACTTTTTAATCAAATTTATAATTAGCGTTCTACGGGGGAAAATAGAAAAGAAAATAGTTGTCCAGTTAAGTATGTTGCAAATATGGTTATTTAAACTTTGATATTTCAGGCGCAAAAGCAGAAAGAAGAAATGGAAAGAATGCTAAATAAAGAGATTACAGGAGAAGAAACTGGAAACAAAAACATTGACAAGAGCAGGTACAGATGTAATGTTGTCACTTTTTTATAGATTGATAAAAATCTGTATCTCAGCACTTATAGTTATTCTGACATATTTTCCGCTTTCTTATATGAAGTTCTAAGACTTCCTATAACGTTGTATTTCTCTTCGCAGAGAAGAAACAGTTCTCAATTTTGGAGATGAACCGGTTAGAGATTGGGTAAGTGCAGTTTGAGTTGCACCGTGAAATTAAACGCGATTTTACTTTAATTAATAAAATCCACAACACTTCATCGGTATGTACATATATCACATATTCTACACATTTTCCTATGTACATGTGTTCATCTTTACCTTCAGAGAACAAAGCTCCAGATTTTAAAATTCGACTACTCCTGGGCAGAGAGGGTAGAAGAGGAGGAGAAGAAAAGAAATGAGGTATTTCAGTCTATTCAGATTTATACAGTTGACAGGTATTTTATTGATGTCCATGTGTAATTTTGGTAGTCTCCATTATTAATCAGCATCTAGATAAAATGAACCATGTTGTATCTGTCTTACCTAATCAGAACAGGTTTTAAATGAAAACATTGAAATAAAAACAAAATTATACACTTTTAGTCTTCTATCATATTTTTTATGCATTCAATTTGTTTATAGGGAGCAAATGTTGTAGAGCAGAGTTTTAACTTGGAGAAAAACCGACTTGATCAGACTCGTAGAAGTAGAAAGCAGATAAATAACTTCAGGTAAGGGACTCAATTTTGTGTAACATTCTTTGAAGTCTATGCTGCCCAAAATCTTGTGAAAGTATGATTTTATCATAGCATCTTGTATTTTGTTGTTTTTAGATTCAAATCAATTTTGTTCCTGGTAAAATTGCAATAAATTTTCATTTATTCTAATTTAAGGAATTTCATTTTTTTTATTATATATAGACACAAAAGTAAAAATTTGAAGAGAATTTAAAAAAAAAGGATAAGCTTGTTTGATAGGTAAATTTCGCGAAAAAATGTTTTTACCTTAAATAAAACCCATACAAGCTGTTTTACAAATTTCTATAACATGCTTTTTGAGTCTCCTACGTCCTTAAATTTTCAGCTCTAGTTTTCGTTTTACAGAAGATCAGACGATTCTCTTTCTCTGATATGAAATATATCTCAAAATAATCCAAAAACCGTTTTTCCCCCATTGTTTTGTGAATCTTCAGAATTGTAATAAAAGGATCCAAAAGATAAACCTAATCCTTATAAGGTTTAATTATAACAAGCATTCTGAAAGTATTGCATTAGCAATACTAGTCCCCTACCGGCAAGTGTAATCTGGTTCCCGTTAAGAATTGAAAATGCCATAATTCCGTCAAAAATCAATGAAGCGGGGCGAAACGCAAACTTGATCTATTACTAGTCAAGGTAAAGTCACATACCAAAAATCAGCTCGATATCTGAAAGCGTTAAGAAGAAAATTGCGGAAAAACCCTAAAAATTGAAAAGGCCTTAATTCCGTCAAAATCAACGAAGCGGAACGAAACGCAAACTTGTTCTGTAACTCATCAAGATACACTCACATACCAAAAATCAGCTCAATATCTGAAAGCGTTTAGGAAAAAAGTGCGGAAAACCAAGTGGAACAGACTGACAGACAGACAGAGGGACAGACAGACAGATAGACAGACGGACAGACAAACTCAGAGGAAACCTATAGTCCCCTCCGGTTACACCAGAAGGGGACTAATAATGAAGAATAAAAATCCTAACCCTGTTTGGATGTAATACAAAGAGCTATTTTAATATTTTAGTGAAAGAAGACACGAAACAAAGAGGCTTGCAAACACTGCAGCAAAAAGAAGAAACTATCCTCGGAAAATAAAACAAGAGGTAACGTAAACGCCATATATGTAAATTTCTCAGATATTTTCTTTTTATTTCATGAATTTTGTTTTTAATCAAAGCTGGTATGGGAACAGATATTACAAAATTAAATGATAAAATGTTATCAATGAAAAAGAATATAGAAATACTGAGTACGTATACAGTGTACAATTACACTTATGTTTATAGGCTGTCAAACCAACATCAAAAGAACAAAAAAATAATGTGCAAAAATATAACAAGAAAGAACTTCCTAATGAGGGCCAACAGAATATAAAACCTGAAATTGTCACGAAGGACAAGAATTCAGAAGAACTGGAGTTAGCACATGTACAGGTTGTTACAAAGAACAAGAATTCAGAAGAGCTGGAGATAGCACATGTACAAGTTGTCACCAGAGGAGAGAATTCAGAAAAGTTGGAGATAGCACATGCACAAGTTGTCACGGAGGAAAAACATTCAGTAGAGCTGCAGTTACCACATGCTCAAATTGTCATGGAGGAAAGACATTCAGAAAAGCTTCAGCTAGCACATGCACAAGTTTTCACGAAGAAAAGACATTTAGAAGAGCTGGAGTTAGCACCTGCACCAACTGTCATTGAGGAAAAACATTCAGAAGAGCTGAAGTTATCACCTGCACAAGTTTTCATGGAGGAAAAACATTCAGAAGAGCTGGAGTTAGCACCTGCAGAAGTTGTCATGGAGGAAAAACATTCAGAAGAGCTGGAGTTAGCACCTGCAGAAGTTGTCATGGAGGAAAATCATTCAGAAGAGCTGGAGTTAGTACCTGCACAAGTTGTCACAGAGGAAAAACATTCAGAAGAGCTGGAGTTAGCACCTGCACAAGTTTTCATGGAGGAAAAACATTCAGAAGAGCTGGAGTTAGCACATGCACAAGTTGTCACAGAGGAAAGACAATCAGAAGAGCTGGAGTTAGCACATGCACAAATTGTCAGGGAGGAAAAACATTCAGAAGAGCCAAAGTTAGCACATGCACAAGTTGTCACGGAGGAAAGACATTCAAAAGAGCTGGCCTTAGCACCTGCACAAATTTTAATGGAGGAAAAACATTCAGAAGAGCTGGAGTTAGCACCTGCACAAATTTTCATGGAGGAAAGACATTCAGAAGAGCTGGAGTTAGCACAAGTTGACACAGAGGAAAAACATTCAGAAGAGCTGGAGTTAGCACCTGCAAAAGTTGTCAGGGAGGAAAAACATTCAGAAGAGAAGGAGGTAGGACATGCACAAGTTTTCATGGAGGAAAAACATTCAGAAGAGCTGAAGTTAGCACATGCACAAGTTGTCACAGAGGAAAGACAATCAGAAGAGCTGGAGATAGCACATGCACAAATTGTCAGGGAGGAAAAACATTCAGAAGAGCTGAAGTTAGCACATGCACAAGTTGTCACGGAGAAAAGACATTCAAAAGAGCTGGCGTTAGCACCTGCACAAATTTTCATGGAGGAAAGACATTCAGAAGAGCTGGAGTTAGCACATGCACAAGTTGTCACAGAGGAAAAACATTCAGAAGAGCTGGAGTTAGTACCTGCACAAGTTGTCAGGGAGGAAAAACATTCAGAAGAGCTGAAGGTAGCACATGCACAAGTTGTCACAGAGGAAAAACATTCAGAAGAGCTGGAGTTAGCAGATGCACAAGTTGTCATAAAGGAAAAACATTCAGAAGAGCTTGAGTTAACAGTAGAGCAAAGTCCCTCAGATATCACAAATTCAGGGATAGCACTGAAACAACCTACAGAGAAGAAGAGGATAGCATACTTAGAGAGTAATGAATTATTTAAACAAGATCACCCAGAAAATGAGACTCTATCCATACATGAAGCAGAGAATAATAAGGTAGCAATTAAGCAGAAAGTTATAGAAAATCAGAAGGAAACAGAACCAGAGAGTTATGAAGGAGGAAGGAAACAGGAGACTCCAGACATCAGGAAGATGACAGTTATACAAGAGGTATTAGGATTATTAAGTTACAATCCTTACATAATTATCAGCTGTAATAGGTAGAACAAAGGCAAACTTGCTCTCTTTTTCAAAATAGATACATGTAACTTTATTTATCTGATTTAAAAAGATAAATGGTTACATGTAGCAACTCTTCATTTCTTCCCCAGCTTCTGAAGGAAGACAATGCCAGTGGAGACAAAAATGATGATGATGATGACGATGGCCTGTTTGGGCCTAGAAAACTGTTCCTGTTTGGTGTTGATTATTTTAAGGTAAAAAGTTATGCTTATTAATTTTTACACCCAGTTTTATATTTTGTTTTCTTAATTGTGTGGATAAAAAGATTTAATCCATTATTTTCTAAACTTTATACATTTGATTTGTTTTAGGGTGACGAAAAATTTGTTTGGTAAGAAGAAACAAGAGCTTGAGGAAGAGAAAGAAAAATTGTTTAAAGAGAAAATAAGAAAAAATGTGTCTGATGAAATGAAATAAATATTAATTATTTATTGAATCAAGTCTTGATGATTTATGGAATCAAAATAAATTATTTACATTGTAATACAGTATTAAAAATTATTTGTTTAAAAGAAAACTTTGTTTATTCATAAAGATCTAATGAAACAGGATGGTAATTGGATAATGAATAAATGTAGAAAAATACAATTATTCAGAGAGAATTCAATTTACTGACGAAATTTTTTTCGATCTAAAGCCAAAGTGAAGCCAAATATCCTCTGTTCATAGTCTCCAAGTATCAGCCAGATTTTGTGAACTCCATTGTAAACGATTTTTTTGTGTATTCTTAAGGGCAGACGTTCCTCAAATTCTTCGTATAAATATAAAAAAATATTAATAATCATCATCATATTGTGATTTCTAAACTGTCTAATTTTTAAAATGTCTTGAAAAAAGGAATACCTTCAACATTATATTAATTGTCAATTCAAGTGATTTCTAATTAACACCATCCTCTCATATTTTGCACAGATGTCTGGTTAGGTACCTCAATTTTTTGTGGGTAAACTCGTTAAAAAAAGTAAATAAATACTTGAGTACAGATCCTTGAGGCAAATTATATATGAACGTGTCGTCTGACCTAACACTTCATTCACAGGCAAATTGTTGTCCCTGTGTTCTTTTCATACATGTATTTTGAGTTTTTCTACATATAATCGTTATTAAATATTTATTGAAACAACAAATATTTGATTTTGGGATCTCATAATTTAGGATTTGTAACTCGCTTGATCATTTCATTTTAAAATCATTCAGAGATAGGAGTAATTCATAAAACTGATGAAATCTGGCTAAATCGAAACCTGTTTGAATGTAATTTTTTCATTCCTTTACTATATTGTGGTTCACTACTAGTATATGAAAAATTTATTTCAAATGTCAGGTTTATATATGTAAGGAGACTTGGATATCGCCAACGATTTGAAGAATATTCAGGATTTCCACTAAAAAAAGTGAAAAGGGGGCGGGGGGGGGGACACTTTATGAGGCCATTCCAAGTTTTTTCCTGTTTAGCGTCCACCTATCTTTCCAACCTACCTATTTACAAAATAAAAAAACAAAAAAACAAAAACAAAAACAAAACACAGAAGCCAAAAAAAAAAAAATAAATAAATAAATAAATAAAACACGGACTTTACAGTCATAAAAATGACGTCATTCAAAGAATTTTATTTCCTTAATCTATTTTTCTTGAAGATCTATTCTTAAGCAAAATCAAGGCATCAAATGCTTAGAATAAATCTAATACGACATATTGTACACCAAAAAAAATGACAGAAAGCAAAGATTTCGACCTAGAGAATCAATTTCAGAACTCCTGATTTTGTTTGTTTGTTTTTTTTTTCTGATCAGGTGTGTCAAAAACCAAGGTGGACGCTAAACATGGGGAAAAAAATGGAATGGCCTCATAGCACACACACACACACACACATTATTACAAAACAAAATGCATTACTTTGTGACTCTTTATTTAGAGATTACAAATATTTTTGATAAAATTCTAAAAATCGTCAAATTGGGTTGGGTACAGTATGCATATATCACAAATCTGTCACCGAGTACCTCTTATGTTCCATACTCGTGTATAACACAAGGTATGGAGAATTCACATACTAAAGTTACACTCTTTGTAACGGATATCTTAAATAAAAATAGAACATTATTCTTTTACATATAATGTTTTGACTTCGCCATAACTCTTTGAAATGTTTGTAGGATTCTGAAATGGAATTTGTTGACAGAGGAGGTAGAAGAGTTATAGTGAAGATATTCTGAATTCAATCAAACCAAGGCTGAATAATTAATATCAAAGAATAATAAAAAAATATTTATAGTCTTTAATATAATTGAGTACAATGTAGTTCATGTTGCTCATATACAGATTCACCTTATGAAACAGAATATGATGCACGGTTTCATGTACGGTACATGACCTCATTACTGGTTCCCTCGGACATATCTAAGCTGATTGAAGCCATCGCTGATTTTGATGAAGACATGACCAGTGTCTTTTCATTACTACAGTTTCTCAGAGAAGTCACTGCTGCCATTTTGTTGTACTGGTTTGGTGTCAGTGAGGACTATGTCAGGTTCATATTTCTTTTGAGTCCTACTTTTCTTACAACAGTTTAGTGGACTTTTTGTAAATGTTGGGGATATTGGAAAATATGCACAACATTTCAATCGTTTCAATAACTTTGTAACTAGAGGCATGTTATATTGAACTGGTTTTCTTCTCTCCAGACTTAAGTCTAAAGTCTCCCGCCATTTTATTAGCCCACGTTCTTCTTTCGACCCTGAAACAATTTTGCAAAATGTAATACTAGTATTCAAACAGCTAATGTTTTTTTTCAAAGCAACCTTTTAATTTTTTATACGGAATACAGAAGGATTGTAAGCTGACCTGGTACAGTATTGTCCAGAATAAAGCCGATGACTCCACCAACAAACATGGCGGTAGTAAGCAAGACCTTCAGAACCTGGTCAAGATCGTCACTTCCTGGAAGAAGAAAAATAATTCCGATACCAAAATAAAACAAACAAACAAAAAAAACACAAACAAACAAAAAACCAAAACAAAACAATAATATGACGGTCAAGCATGAACTTAAAATTATAATTCTGATCATCTATCTTCAAAAAAGAAAAATCCGTCTTATCTAAATACAGAACATTGTCTTAAAAAATTGCTGATTTTGAAATTAAAAAAAAAAAAATTACCAATGATTAACATTATACGCCTATCCACTTTTCGTGTAAACACTTAGAGCAATAGCATTTGAACTAGTACTGCTGCTTCACGTTAAATACAACAAAGGAATGCCTAGAATGTTTCTCCCAGAAAGACTGATATTCTAACAAACAAACATAAGGTTGACTTGATCTATTAGCTTGTTTCTTATGTAATAAAAAGATCTTTCTTTTGCTTGAAATCTGATAATTTAAACAATAAAATGCTTTCTTTGGTTGTTAGTATGGGAATTAATGTTGTAGCGGTTGCAGATTTTTTTTCTGCAATAGTTGCAACGTTAATTCCAATACTAACTACCAAAGAAAGAAATTTTATTGTTTATATTTATATCTGTACAAATAATCATCTAAAGTAGTATTAAGTAGATTAAATATTGTATTATTGATATGTACGTCATTGTACGTTTCATTGATGGAAGAGCCACCGCACCGAAATCTATATAAGTGGTGTTTACTAACTGATAAACAACAATGGTTTTCTTAAGAAATAAAGGAGAAAATGTTTCAGTGGATGTAAATACTTTGTAGTTATGCTATATAGTTGACGATATTTTTGTAGTTATTTAAGATATTTTTGTAGTAATATTTCAAAGGAAGATGCCTTAATTTCCAAATATTTACATTTTCAATTGCTTTGTCTGAGATAAAAATACAAATAAAAGAAACAGTTAGATTTATATCTTTATAAAGCCATTTGCGCACCACATGACAGAACTGCAATTTCGATGTGTGTGGCTTAGTTTAGCACTGAGTTGAGCTTGCAGACTTAGATTTCTAATTTTTGAAACAAAAATAACGTAAATATATTATTTTTTATCGAATGAAGGATCAAATAGAAATGTAAATATAAGGAATAATTATCTGGGTTTTTTTTGTCTTCTGATGATGTTCAAACAGTTTGCTTACGTCATAATTCTATGCATAAACGCCTTTGCCTTTATGGAAATTATCACATGATAAACTGATTGATTACATCATAAAACAAAATAAAAATAAAATAAAATAGGTTATTTCTGAAATACAGCATGTGAACGTTCAAACTTTAGCAGGACTTTTTATAGTGATTGATGAGGTAAATTTCAATGCATTTTTTATGCTCCTCTTACCAGTATTAATAGAATTTGGGTTTTGAAGTAACCACTGCGGGATCATCAGACCCAGTATCATCGACAAAGCTAGAATTGTCAGATTTCTGGTAGATGACATGTCCATAAACTGAAGCACGGAAATCCCAACTGCTCCCACCATCCCAAACACTACCGTCAGAGTCCCACCTATAATGGGATCTGGGATCAATGTCAGTACCGCACCAAATTTACCGATAATGCCACTCAGGAGAAGGATAATCCCAGCCACTTGAAAAACACGCCTACTGGCAACCTGCGATATCAAAGTATTGCATGTAAACTTTTTTTTACAATACTTGTACCTACAATATATTTATGATTGCATTTCAGCGCTAGACAATATCAAACTTTAAGAAAAAGAGCTTCTGAAATAGATATCGGAATATATGTATTGTATATGTCATCATACCGGTACCCTGTGTGTAAATGTGAAGAGAAATAATATATTTGTCAGAAATAATTTATTACTGCAACAATTATTCAGGTGCCGGCATCATATCACAACAATTCAGTAAGACAAGAACAATATAGACAAGAAACTGTTAGACATAGCTAGAATTCCGTTGTAGATATATTTTACATTCAGTTGATTTTTTTAATTACTTTGATTTTCTGGGAACAATATGGTATTTCGTTTAAACAGGTATTCTCCACCAATTCTTGTGGATTAATAAATGCACTACGCATTTATATTCTTTTTTCATATGATTTTGAGACCATTTTGCCAAAAGCAGTTTACATTTCTAGTGCATACCTTTGTTATTCCAATGGCTCCAATATTTCCACTGTATGAAGTGGTGGGATGCCCTGCTCCAACCATACCGGAAATGATGCTAGCAAAGCCTTCAGTGGCTATTCCACGGTTTACTGCATGAGGTGGTGGTGCCTCGGCATTTGACAGCCGAGCGGCAGCAAAATAATCTCCCACGGACTCGATAACAGATGATATAGTGGCGGCAAGCATTCCTGCGAATCCTGCCACCGAAGCCGTGGGTATGCCAAACTGAACTAGTGAAACAAAATAATCAAAGCTTTGGAAATTTAGAAATTTGAGCAGATTAATGTGGAAATCGATCGAGTTGCTGTTGAGGGGAATAACCCATTCCATCCTCTCAGATCATATAAAATATATTGCAGAATTAATTATAAATATATACAATTTAAAAGGTACAAATGTAATCAACATGTGCAAATATTATTTGCTCAAATTAATAACAAATTTCTTAGATACTTACATGGATATGGGAAATAGAACCACGGCATGGTATTGAGTACGTCTAGCCTGGCGTCTGTACGCGCGAGATTGGTGCTGGATTTGTTTTGGATGACAATTTTTGGAGGAAGGACGTCCGTGACTGTAAGAATATAACTAAGCAGCCAACAGATGGCAACACTGAGAATCACCTACAAGGATAGCGGAGATAAAGGCTAAAAAATCATTACCAGATCAAGCACACTGCTATAAAAAGTACATGTATTGGTGACATAGCCCAGGTTAAAGGAATGTTTAAAAAGTTTTAAACTCATGCAATGGACTATAATATTTATAATCCAGGAAAAAAAAAAAAACCACTCACTGGCATAAGCTGGAAGATTGGGTATCTTGTAATGTGACATTTTTTGGCTTTTGAAAAACTTGGTAAAGGAATTTTGAGGCGGCCCAGGTATAAACTGAATACTGCAATCAGCACCAACGTTCTGATAAGAAAATTAAACAAGCTGCTTCAATTGAAAATGACTAACAAAGATTAATAATTCTTATATTTGCTATAGGGGTCAACCTCAACGCAAAATTGCACAATATATTATAATTATGTTATTATATATTTCAATGACACGTAATGTTATAGGAAGTAACCAGATTTTATCTGAACTTTGACCTTGATTACCCTTGACCTAGCATTCAATTTTGCAGAATATTATTCTATCATGTATAGACTGATGCTATACTTGAGTATTCAAACATTTAGATATACATGTACACTTACAGCATGGCTATTCCCCAGTGGTACTTGTTGATATCGGCTGCTACACCTGTTAGAGAAAGGCCTATCAAAGAAATAGTAGGAGCTATGGTGAGGGGGCCAATGAACTTAAGGAAAAACCCCATCAGGCCGGTACATCCCAAGACAAGCTGAATAACAGAGGCCAACATCAAATTGCCTTGAATCTGTCAATCAAAATTTTGTCTGAAGTAACACAGATATCTCATTGAGAAGGTGTATATCTGACTGAAGAGAAAAGAGATCTTACTGAGAAAAAAAAACCATTTGATATCTAAGTGAGGAGAGTTGATATCTGAATGAATAGTAAAAGTTCTTATTTAAATCACCTGATATCTGAGTGAGAAGAGTAGATATCTGATTAAAAACGTTCTCAATAACATCAGCAGATATCTGAGGGGCGTAGATATCTAATTGTATAGGGCAGATGTTTCAATGCAGACTTAGATATCTGATTGTTTAGGGCAGAGGTTTCAATGCAGACTTAGATATCTGATTGTATAGGGCAGAGGTTTCAATGCAGACTTAGATATCTGATTGTATAGGGCAGAGGTTTCAATGCAGACTTAGATATCTTGAAAAGAGTTCTGTCTCTGAAACGTCTGGATAAAAGATATCTTAATTGAGAAACTGCATGATTTTTGTGGGCAAGTAACCATAAAAAAGAAAATTCCTTTCTGAAGTTGCAGTAAGTTACAAACTGGCATACCCTGGATATACTGCTGAGTAATCAATAATAATTTCTTCCAGTAATAAAAATGTTACCTCGCGCATTCTTTTCTGCCAAATCTCGTCTCTGTCGATGATTGTGGAATTGTAATTCAATTCTGAAATACACGTATATGAAGTGTAGTGGTCCTTAAAAAGTTCATATACTATTTATCTGTAAACTACACAACTTCTTCAAAGGTTTGGTAATTATTACGTTTTTGTATGTTTTTTGTGAAAACTGGGATATATCTTTCCTAAATCTTTAGGACTTTTTCTAATTTAGATATTTCTTTTTTAAAATTCATCATCATACTTAGAGAGAAGGGGTTTAAAAATATTATTGTCTGTGAATTCATCAGCAAATGTAACTGACATTACAAAACTGTTGAGGGTATGAGAAAAGCCCAAAAGTTTATGGTTGATTTCGGTAACTTACCGTCAACATTTAGCTCTTGCTCTGTGCACTTCCATTTGTCTAGCGCCATCATAGCTATAATTGGGGCGATAAAATTGTGGGATCCACCCTGTATGATCCCTAGTCTGAAAAACGAAGAATTACATTATCGCTGTAAGCAACATATATTGTTCACTGTCATCATACACACTACCAAACTTCAAACACGAAGTTTTTGCTCATCAAATAAAAAAAACACAAACAAAAAAAATAACAAAACAAAACAAAAAAAACAACAACCAAAATTAAAACACACACACACACAACAAATAAAAACAAAAACCTGTTCTGTCAAATAAACAAACAAAAACAAAACCAAATATTCCAAAAAAAGAAAACAAACAAAAAAGGAAGAGGATAACATTAGCCATTGCATTTTCCTGTCCAAAAAAGTTACAAGTCATATCACTGAACTTTTGCTAAATGGCCTACTTTGTATTGCTCTCTTTATGCTGTCTTGGCGTTGTGTTATATTTGTGTGCAAGTTTTACGTGAATGACTGCTTTTCAAGGAGCACAGATACGCTTTTTTAAATTTATGTGCATTCCTTGTGTTAAAGGTGCATTGCTATTTTTTAACGGTTTTAAATTCAGTTTAACGAACAATTCTTAAAATTCAATGATAACAGCATTCTTTATAAAATTTCATCAAACATCTGTGTTGGGCACGAGCTCTTTTGCTGTAAATAATAATGTATACGTTTTACCGGGTGTGTTCGATTTACGTACTATGCACACATAAAACTGAACACGAACTATCTGGTGTGTTTTGCTTTTTTACACATTTCTGTTATGATTTTCTAGGTTACAGCTGAATATCTTTTATTACATTTTCAACAGAGGAAATAAAACCATCCTGACAGAAACTATATCTGCCAAGTTTCCAAATACATTTATGTTGTTCAAATCCATATTTACAATGTAATCACTGTCACTGTAGTTCAGTCGGTAGAACTCTTGCTGCGTAATCGAAAAGTCATGGGTTCAAACCCCGGCCGCTACTGACCTAAGTTAATGTTCCTTCACCAAGCGCTCGGCACTCTGACGTGAAGTGATCGGAAGGTCTAGTATCGCTTAATGCCGTAATTAATTTAGTCCACTTCAGGGCAAATCTTTTCAATTTCACGCAAACTATCTTTGCAGTGATGTAAACCAATCGTTACTATATATATCAAACAGCATTAATTTTGATAAGAGACAGATTCACATGTAAGTGGAATTTGGTGCTATAGTTTTGAGTTCAACCAAGGGCAAAGTATTTTATTGATACAGATTCAAAAGTAGTAGATAGTGATTTGTGACACGTTCAGCAGATTTAAATATGACCCCTTATCACGTATTGAAGTTGGAAATGTCGGATCTAATCATATATACATGTATCTGATAATATGAAAAAAAAAGGCAACGCTATATATGGAGAGTTCCCGGATCATTTGACACTGGTTTACTTTTCTCATGTCGGGATGGACTTCGTTTGGGGATGAGAAACGTTTTAATGACGCCAGGTGCCTTCTGGGTTAGTCAAGCTAGCTACATGTACATGAAAATGGAAATAAAAGATTTAAAGCGTCTCCCTTTATACGGTATGTTTTTGGTCATGGCTAAGAGAAGGGCAAGCCACACAAGAAGAAGTAGATGTACCTGACACCGAACGTTGTTTGTAGAAGGGTCGCCACGCCACACATAAACATGGAAATACACAGGAGCTGGGCGCGAGCGTCAGAGTTTGTGCTGGCACAAAGTTGTATGGTTAAAATGAAGGGAATAGACAGTGTGCTTCCTAAAGCCAGAATAGCTTGCTACAAATAAAAAGAGGAACATTATGTCAGAATAATATACATTATCATAAAAAAGAAAACTTTGATGAGACTGTTACTCGAGGTCTACTGGTGTGCACATGCATATAATAAGGAAATATCTTAGTATAGTCTCTTTGTGTAAAAAAGTCTAATCAGACCAAAACTATAGGATGAGTAGCGTTTTAAAAGAATTTAAAGTATTTTCTATTCTTAGTAACCATGGCATTTCCGTTTGTCGAAATCAAAAACCTATGAAAAGAATTAGTACCTTGGTATAGTTTACGTGTGTACCAAGTCTTATTGAAATTTGACCAAAACTGTAGGAGGAGTAGCGTTTTGAAAATTGTTTATAGATAGACAGACAGATAAAAACCAAATCTTCTCAACTTGAAATGCTGATTTTCATGGAAGAAACTACAAATGCACATATCAAATATTATAAACCTCCCTTGATCATAATGATTTGAATAACATGGAATTTTTTCACTTAATTCAATTAATAAGCTTTCAATTTCTGGTGTAAAAGATTTTAAGAGGTATAACTTAATAAACTTTCCAAAGCAAAGTAAAAATTCAGTACATGTATTTTTGAACAAAACACTGGATACAACATGGAATTTTTTCACTTAATTCAATTAATAAGCTTTCAATTTCTGGTGTAAAAGATTTTAAGAGGTATAACTTAATAAACTTTCCAAAGCAAAGTAAAAATTCAGTACATGTATTTTTGAACAAAACACTGGATACAAAACTTTACACGCTCAATTTTTTTTGTGTGTGTATTGGAAATATTTTTAATCCTACGAATTTCGCATCCTACTTTCAAAAAATAGCCATAGGGACCCATTGCTCTGGCCTAACAAAAGCAGGTTTTTATAATATTGCATCGGTATCCGTGGAGAAGCTCGGACTGCTTGTTTAAATTTGAAGTCGGGCTGGAAAATCTCGTAGTGTTGAGCACAGCCTATTTTTGTTGCTGAGTTTCCTTAACAGAACTTTGAATGTTAATCTTATTTGTTCCTTTTACATTATAATGTACCCTTGTGAATTCATACTATAATTATTAAACATTTTGACCTCATTTCTTAAGTGTATTGATCATTGGTTATCACGCAGGCACATAAACAACTTCTCAACAAAGTAATGGAATTGACAACCATTTTGGGGTGTGGGGTGGGTGTGAAGCTTTAGCCATGAAAAATACATAGTGTAATTTTTCTTATTTACATTTTGAATCGCAGTGTTTCACAAACATTCTTGTGTTTTTGCGTTATAATGGTTCACAAAGCTTTCAAAAACATGGTATTGTAGCTGTAGATGATTTAAATGTCAGCAGGGTCTACAAAAGGTTTCAAATCTTTTTGCCTTACGAAATATACTTTTTTGAACTGAAAGATGAAATCTGATATGTATCACAATAAATCTCGACTATTTGGGGTGCTGGCACTTTGTAAATTTTCAGTCTTGTGATTGTTTGTTTGTTTGTTTTCCTGCAATCATTTGTTATTTACTAAGGGAAAATAGGAACACCTGTACGAAATTTTATTAGACAAAAGGTACATCTCACCTAAATATATACGTTATGACAAGGCAGTTGTCTGCCTCTTTCAATCAAAACCTCAAATTACCCCCAGGCATTGTTAATGACGCTTGATACAAATTTAAAGGTATACATGTACATGTATGTTCTTTTCTTGCAAGCTTCACTTTTAATTAATGCCTAGTCAATCCAATCTTTCAGTTTTTATAGTTTTCTTTTCTAAATGTTAATTGACAAATTGAACTGTTGAACTTTCCCCGACTTTTACTACATATTTTCATTTCTTACATTCTATACCATTTGAAAATTAAAAAAAAAAGCAGCATAAAGAGATCCTACGGAAAAAGGTAAATCATCTTTCACCAAACGAAAAAATTCACAGTAAGTTTTTTTCCTTCATATTTACCTGCAATGCAAATACGAAAGTGAGAAGGGGAGGGGGAGTGTCCTCCACACTATAAACGATCCGCTCCTCTCGATCCCCATTACTCCTCGTTACTCGTCTGTCTCCCTGTCCTTCCTCTTCCTCCATTTTCCCCCTGTTATATGTACAAAGTGGAGATTTAAGCATTTCCTCACTCATATCAAACACTTTGAAATGCAAATTAGCATGTACAGCAAATATTTGACGCTCTTGATAAAAATGACCAAGTACACGACGTTAAGACAATATACGTGTGGTCACTGTTACCGTCCTGGGGGAGATTGCTCACCTTACCGGCTGCCCTCTTTTGTGTTAAATTGTTTGATAAAGTTATCTCATCAAAAGAAATTCTTTGAGGCATACAATGTATTGTAAAACAGAGCTAAAATAAACACGAACACGAACTGGAATGAATTCAGAATGGGGGATCATATGTAGAGATGGAACCTCTTTTTTTTCTCTTACAACAATTTGAATTGTGAAAATTTGTAAGACGAACTAAACATAAATTTTCCGAGTTTTATGATTTTTTTAAACTACTAGTATTAAGGTATTCGTGTAAATTCATTAATTCACTAATCGTCAATTATAGTATATATAATTTCGAAACATGGTACTTCATACACCAAATAATAGTATAATGGGTGGTGAAGAGTTAGAGAATTTTATTTCTTCGTCATTTTTTTTAAATCAAGTAGACCGTATTAAGTTTTTCTTCCTCATGTATTTAAGTATTGAGGAAGGACAACACTCTAAGTACATCGATTTGTAATTTTTCCACTTGATTGTTAATACCAGCTGTATGGGGATAATACTGTACTGTTCTAGACTCCCGCGGTCGAAGTTGGTATTTTTTAAGGGACAAGATAGCACTGTTATAAACAGTCAGTAAAAACAACAACAGATTTATATATAGAAGTCATAAGTTCAACACTGTTCGTTAAGAGACTTGACTTCCTTCGTTTGTAGAAAAATAATTTCATGTTTGTTGACAGACATAGTTTTTTTTTCAAGCCCTATACTGTCTTCAATCAGTTTTCCCCCAATGTTTTGTGTTTAAAAAATTGTTCTTTTGTCTGTCTGGAATAAAACGGTTGCAGTTTGAAACATATATACGTATACTGTAAAATTATTAAAATTCGTGGGACCATTTTTCGTGGATTGCTTAAATTTTGCAGGTTTGAGGGGACGTAATTTCGTTATTCTCTTATACCTAAAAAAGGAAATATGACTTTGTAACCATAGTTAATTAATTCGGGGAGGATGTTAATTCGTAGATGAGAGGTATCCACGAAAATTGAGTCACTTTGAAATCAAATGACTCCACAGTATATACATGTATATCTTCACATTTTCTTCTAATACATTCAGTAAGTAAGAAGTAAGACACATAGTATCGATTTTGAAAAGGGGCAGCCAGAAAAAAAATGACAACTTACAATAACATGTATGTACCTGAAGAAAACTTTGACAAGCAAAATATATATACATGTAAACAGAATATACCATTTTATGCATGGGACATGAAAAATCAAATTACCTTTGCAACTGTGTTGAAATGAATCCGCGTGTTTGTTTTGTTCGAGATCCCATTCAAAGCCGTAAAAAATATGGGTCCTAAATCAATTACTGTGATGGACGAACATAAAATTCAGTCAAAGATTACGTAAAAGTTTGGCATGAAATTGAGTTAGCCTTGTGTGTGGAAGGTGGAGAATTCGATTCCTGGCCGGGTCAAATGACGTTCATCATTCATGGATTTTTCGGACGACTCCTTCAAACTCCAATCTCACTACAAGACTCATCAAACGCTAAACTTTCATGTTTTGAAAAGTCAAATTCAAGGGCCTTTCTTGGGAGTCCTTAAAGAGGGGGCCCCGTATACCTATCATTTTATAGGCAAAGGGGCCTGGACACAGTTGCATTGTCGTTTTTGTTTACAATTTTAAATTTCTGTTTTTATTAATAAAACTTACCTCAGTTTCATAAATTGAACTTACATGAAAATTCTTAAAACCATTCTTCAAAACATTACGTCAGACACCCGTGTTTGTAAACACAGGAACGAGGTATGTTATTGTTAATGTTTACGTTTTACCGGGTGTGTTCAATTTGTTTACTCTTCCCACATCACTGAGCACAGATTGACAATACTAATGAATTTGTTTTCCTTTCTTATCTTTCTAATTTGAATTTCCTATTTTTCCTTAATACGCAACAAATTTTCCACTTTTCTTATATTAAGGATAAAATTTACTTCATAAAAGTGCAAAGATGTATTTCAATAAAACGCGTCCCGAAATTCGTAGTTTTAATAATTTCCAGATAAAAAAAATTTCTATAAAACAAGCTTTTATGATATTTTTGTGTGAAATACTCCAGCAACATATAGGTCATTATTATACTGAAAATTTTTGAAGATATTAACTATCAAATCTGTGTCCAGGCCCCTTTATCCATAGAATAGATTTATCGGTATACTGAATATTTCATCTTTAGTTTTTTCAATATGAGTGAAAATCTTCATACTGCTACGCGTCAAATCTTTATAAGAAAATTTGAAAGGAAGGGGATTTTCGTTTCCCCCACTTTTCTTTCAATAAAACTTTTAAAAACGACAACAATAATTTTGAGATAAAAATATACATATTCGGTGCATACATATATTGGTGAATAAAAACATGAGATTTACAGTTTACTTTAGCTGGACACTCTCTCAGTGTTCCAATAGTTTTGCGCGTCAGTGGGGGAAAATTGCTCTTCTTCCCGTTGTTTTCTGATTTTTATTAAAATTCTGTCATCATTGATTTTTATTCATATTCTGTCATCATTCAAACAAGTTGTGTTTTTAAAGAATTGCTGTCTGCACATACCATGCAAATTTTTATTAAAAAATCCCATGAACAGTAATATGCTTTTTATATAATTTAAAAGAAAGTTAAATATTTTAATAAAATAGACCTACCTTATCAGAAGAGTCCCTCGGCAATCCTTCTCTTAAAAATTGTCTTAATTGTCATCGATGTACGTATAATACTTTTCGATTTATGGGTGTTGACTGCGCAGTATTCTGTCGTAAACTAATCGAACGACACGAATAAGTTTGAGTTGTGAGTTTTAAATTACCGGATACCACAACAGTGAATATGCTAATATTAATCAGTCTTTAGAGATCTACTACTTTGCACACGTTTCAAATAAAAATTGAGGAAAGAACCCGGAAGCTTAATACTAATGAAATAGAAAAACAGGTTGTAAATTTTTATCTTACTTTAATATACGGTAAAATTACATAAAACATAAACATCTTCCGTCCAGCATATTTTCTGATTTAAAAAAAATTGATACCGGTATTTGTCATTTACATATCGCATGTTCTATTTGAACTCTATACAAAGAGTTAATGAATAAATTTTATCAAGGAGGTTGGATCCTGCTAACAAAAGTTTTCAGAATTTCTGCAAGTATATTTTTAGTATCAACACACCGAAGATAAGAGTAAATATGCTTATTTTGGTGCTATGGCGCATTTAATATAAACGTTTAACGTTTGTTTAAGTACTATAAATACTTCGAAATAGAAAAAAGTGATAATGTTCTTCTAAAAAAAACTTCTTCCACAAAACATAGTTCCTAACTTAATGCTTTTTGTATGAAATTTAATCGTGGGTTTTTAATTGGATATGGTTGAATCCAAATTTTTATAAGAACTAAAATATGATGCAGAGTTTTAGAAGTAGAGCTCCAGAAAAATCATCTGAAAGGCTCAGGATCGAACCTCACTACCTGGGGGTATATAAGAAGAATATTCAGTGACCATAGTCTATTTTTATGTTCCTTTGTTACTGTTTCCCGTAGTGACCAGACCAAGGCGGCTGAGCTAGAGTTTTTGATGAAGTCAGACAAAAACTAGAGGTACTGTGAGCACTGAGCTCACAAAATGATACCCCTCCCCCTCTCCCATATGAGTATAATGGCAAAGACGATTTTTTGGCAGGGAAAGTCCAAATAACTGTCCAATCAGAACATAAAATAGGGGATGCACAATGGCACTCTGTAATAAAGATTCTGTGAACGTCTCATTTAATTTTATTTAGTTGAATAGGAGGCGTTGCGGATAAGAGATGGGTACACCCAATATCATAATAGAATGGCCAGTGTCCGTGCTTTGCTATGGAAAACCCCAAATATTTGTCTGATTAGAACATAAAATAGAAGTTGCATAATGGGACTACGTAAAAAAGAATATGTGAAAGTCTCGCTAAATTTCATTTAGTGGTATAGAAGGAGTTGCAGATAAGAGATGGGTACACCCAAATGTTATATAAAGAATGATTGTGACCATGTTTTGCTATGGTAAACCCTAAATAACTGTCTGATTAAAGCGTAAAATAGGAAATGGTCACAATGGGACTATACTATTCTGTGAGAGGCTCATAAAATTCAGTGGTATAGGAGGAGTTGCGGATAAGAGATGGGTACTCCCAAGTGTTACGAACGTACGGACGGCTAGACGTACAGACGGAAGGACAGATGGACGGAAAGACAAAACCCCCATCACAATATAACCCCTCCCCCACTTTTCAAGCGGGGGTATAACAACATCAGCATTGAAAATGAAAAATCTTATCTACTTTTATTCTAATAAAGACGATCATTAGGCTTGAGGGGGTTATAAGAGTCAAGGCACAGGCCATTAGATCGCTTTAAAAAAAAAAAATTAGGTGTAAAAAAATTCTTTTTTATACACCCCAATTTTTTCAAGTCGGATTTAAGCGATCGAAAGGCCTGTGAGTCAAGGAAAAAACTAAACTTAGGTATCAAATACATGTACATCTGACTATCTGAAGTTAAACATCCAAAAAATATGGACGATATGCCTTTCATAAGGGAAGGGTAAAACAAAAGGAATGCCACAGTCCAGTTGTAATTTTTGCTATTACAATTTTTGGGTGCCTACCTCACCTATTTTTGGGTGTCTATCATTACCGCTACATTTTCAAATTTGTCATTACCGCTACTTACTCATTACCGCTACAAAAAAGGTTACATTACCGCTACATTTTAAAGTATACATTTCCTCTACATTGCCTCTTCCGATGCATGTACAGATTGATTTAAAGTACAACATATACATACACATCCATAAGACATGTTTCCCCTGCTCACCACGGGGAGGTGAAAGTAAGACTTTGAGCAAAACGTTCTTGGTTTTTGTTTTCAATTCTTATTTAAAATTATTTTATTTGATATAAAATTATTTTATTTAATATAACATTTTAGAAAGTGTTAAAACGGAGCATTGTTCATGGATAAAACACACAGCCTTTAAATAATTGATATAGCTTTGAAGGCCATCTGACGTACTGTTGTCTGGAAATCTCTAATATGAAATAGAACTTATATTCCGTGCCATTGCTAGCTGATTCGATATGTAGCGATAATGAGATGTAATCGGCAATAGTCTTTTTGATAAAATGTAGCGGTAATGATCACCCAAAATTTCGAAGAAAAGTAGCGGTAATGAGTTGAAATTTTTCGCAATGTAGCGGTAATGTTGACCTCCCCTATTTTTGCTATCTTTATGATTAATACAGTACATTTTGCTTATTTTAAAATACCAACGCATGTTTAAAGTAACATAAATGCTAAGATTAATAGAAATCCAATTATTTACAAACAAGCATCGGGTACAGAAAATAATTTTTATGAATGACCCAAGGCCTTTCATTTTCTATTTTCATATTGGTACCGTAGGGAGTCTATCTGAACCAAAAAACTCCTAAAATCCTGAGAAATTAAACCCCATGTTTTGTAAGTCCATGAGTACAACAAGATTTCTCCAAAGAATTCACTTACTTTATTTGTATTGTGGATAACTATCATATGAGGCGCCGTTTTGGTATTTATTGCTATTAAGTGATATCACCTATTCATTAATCAAACAAGTGATATCACTTGTTCAAATTGAATAGGTGATATCACATATTCGAATGATTGATATCACCTTTTCAAATGGATGATACACCTACTCGAAATAAACAGGTAATATGACCTAATATTCGAATAGGTGATATCAACCATCAGAAATGGACAAGTGATATCACCAGTTTGAATAGTGATATCTCATATTCGAATGGGTGATATCAGTTATTCGTTTTGAATTAGTAATATGACCTTTTCAAATGAGTGATATTACCTTTTTGCATTTCTTACAACATCAAATAATGAATGATCCCTCCTTTAAGACAATCTTGCTTAAAACAAAGCAAAGGAGGACATTTTAAAAGGTTAGCTATCCAAGAAGTTATTACTTTTTCTATTACATGTATTTACATAAATATACACACGTATCAAATTGAGCATAAAGTGTTCAGGTAAGCATGTGGCAAATGGGCTCTTAATGTAAGTACTAGTATATCATAAAATTAGTTACAGTCTGAAATTAACGAATTCAACGAGGCATAAATCTAAAATCCGAAATCTTTTGCAAATCTACCGGAAACCACCATTCATATTCCAAAAGTTAATTTTGCTGTCGCTAAAAGAATTCTAGGAACTAGGTTTTTGAAGAAAAAACGTAGTTTTTCACCCCCAAATTGCTCTCTCCCCCAGGATGAAATGAAAAACGTTTTGGACATCTGCAGAATACATTGTACCACTAATTTTATTCCAACAGATGTATTAAGAGGATCTGAGGAAGAAGATAGTGTGGCGAACGAACGACAAGGATAGCAACAATATATCCCAACTTTTTAAAAGAAAGTGTAGATTACCCCCCCCCCCCCCCCAAAGGAGTTCCCAAGAAAGTTTGGGTATATTGTTATCACGGTCTGTCCGTCCGTTCATCAGTGGAATGTATTTTTTCTTGGAATCATTTTACATTTTAAACGGTACCCAATTCATGACTGATGGACCCTAATAGATGTGCAATAAGGTTTTAGAGTTTTCAGTTTATTCTGAGCGCTAAATGAGGGTTGAAAAACGAAGTTTTTCTATTTAAATTTTTTCCCAAGACTCGACTTAAAATTTTACAGTAGACAAATCATCTTTTGAAATATGATTGGTTGTGTCCTGTAAATGTGCAATAAGATTTCAGAATTTTCGTTTTCAATTCGGAGGCCAATTGAAGGCCGAAACCTACGCTTTTCGAGAAGAAAAATGGTTTCAAGAACTCCTTTTACATTCTAGACAGTAGCCATATCCTCTTTTGGAATATGATTGTGGTCCCTGCAAAAGGTTTCAAATTTTCATTTTCATCCAGGTGACCTTTGGGGGCTTCATTAACTAAATACTCTAATTTCAGAACTGGTTATGAATTTATAATAAGAAATACTAATATGAGGACCGTGGGTCATATGCTCACTTGAGCATTGCATGCTCCATTTGATACATATTTAATATGTCAAACTCAGTAAAACACACTTAAAACAAAGTTTTAATTGGATTTTCGATGTAAATGTAATTCATTATACTGGTATCTAATACAATGTAAGTTCAATAAAACATGGAACAAAAATTACGTCGCTGTAAGCTTGAATTCATTATAAGTTTGGAAACATATTGTATTACTTTCTTTTTTCAAAATTTCTTCTCTGGTACTGTTTTGTCAGCGAGTGTTCTCGGAAACTACTCGTCCGATTGAGATGAAACCTTTTTTAGGATTAAAACGCATGTTGTGTAGATGTACAGAACGGTTATTTTGGGTGCACTTGCGTGCACGTGCGTGTGAGGGGTTAAATGACTTAATCAATTGAAAAAGCTTTAACCTTCCTATTTTTGATGATATGCTTTGAACCTTATCATATAAAAATATATTAGTGGTGTAGACAAGATGAAGTGGTTGAAGTAGCGAGAAAGCACGCGCAAGCACGTGTGCTTCGCTCTGATTGGCTAGCACAAAAAATATCTATTATCTTCTTGTTTTTTGACGAAATACTTTGAAATTTAAAATATAGCCATACATAAGGATCGAGGTTCTACATTATGATATATATGCATGAAAAGCTTGCATGCAGTGTGCTGCAATTTGATTGGCTTAAACTTTAAATTGCTGTAACTTTCTTAGTTTTGAACAAAACAGGGTGAAATTCAGAATATAGATACTATGTATAATAGGTTCTTACACTGTACTACTATCAAAATTGAATGCAAGAACATACATGAACGTGTGCTGAATTTTGATTGGCTGTACTTGTGGCTGTATCTCTCATAGTTGTAAATGAAAATGTTTGAGATTTCTTATATGTAGTCTTTTTACGAGGAAGACATGTGAAATATCTAGAAAACATGGCCATGCGCGTGCTCTGAAATCTGATTGGTTAATACTCAAAGGACTATACCGGCGTTGTTTTTCGATTAAATACTTCTTAAATTTAAGAATTGCCTACTTTAATGAAACTTGTAAGGAATGGGGCCCATAAGGGAGTTGGGGAGTGTTTGAGGAACATCTGTAACGGTTCCCGTTACAATTAGCACTAGTTTTACTGTATTATTGCCTCTTAGCTCGTTACCCAGATACAAAGGAGAATACATTTAGAGCTAAACACTTATGTACACTTACTTATAACTGTTTAAGCCTAAACATCAATTTCTGAAAACCATTTTTTTTTACTAGAAATCTTCCCATTATTAAAATCTCCGACAAACATTAGAAAATATGAAATAGCTTTGTTCCAGTCGGAAGCGTGTATAATTCCTTCAGGAAGCTTCTTCTATCAAACTTGAAAAATTGTAAGTTGTATGTGTCTCCAAAATGTTAACATTGAAGGTAATGGGAACTATTCGATGCTCTATAAAACAGGAAGGCTCGATGGGAGATCAGAAATCACTAACACGCCTTACTCAAATATTTTGTCTCTGTCACAGATATTTGAAGACATAAATGATTTAGGTGCAAAATTTTATTACCATACCCTTTGTTTTTACAGAAAGCAAAAAGGGGGCCCTTAGCATTGATTTATATGACAAACATCTCTTTTGTATAGGCAATAAAAACCCCTGGCATTATTCACCCATATTATCTATACCAGGTTGTTCTTTTTTTTTCTCTCGAGTACTCGGGCTTTAGAAATCTGAAATACTCCTATAATACATGGGTTTTATGACTAGTATTTATGTCATTTCTATTCAAAATCAGTCAAAAAATATGTACCAATACATGCAACAAACATTTTAATTGATTGTATTATTTATCCTTAACTTTTCTTCTTTTAAAGAGGTAAAAATAAAATGTTACAAGATCGATTGCAAGTTTTAACCTAGAATGTCCTTTATGCTTAAGCATAAAAGAGCTGTACATATTCTCCTAGACTTCTTTCGCATCTCGAAAAGGATGGGATCAACTCGTGGTTTGGTCATTAGGCTTAACATTTTACCCCTTTGCTCTTGTTGTTGTTTTAAAATTTATATGAGTAGCTCAGGATGCGACAGTTTTAAGCTTTGATTCGATAAGATTAAGAGAAGCGATTTTTTGTTGAATACGAGAGAACAGTTAGGATTATTAGGCCCTGAGATAAGAGAAGTCTTATTTGAAGATTAAAGTCCGGGAACTTTTTAATATTTACTCTCTCTCTCCCGTCCTCTCTCTCTCTTCCTTCCTCCCCCCTTCTTTCTTTATGAACAAGCCACTAGATGTAAAATCTTGGACAGTATGATAGGTACTCTGTGCATATATTGTAAATAACTTTGTTTGTACCAATTTAACAAGATAAAACCCCTGCCAGGGCAATCGCATAGGTAAAAAAAAAAAAAAAAAAAAAAAAAAAAAACGACGACCGTGTTTTCTCGTTTCTTTTGCGATTTTACACATCCGTGTTTTATCATACTGAATGACCTGATATCACCAATACTGAATAACATACGTTAGGAAAAGTCAAGTAGGCACCCCAGTATACAGAGGTCATGAGAGAGGGGCAGGATAAACCGCAGGAGGCAGAGGCTAATAGGGGAGGGATAGTTTACGGGGTGGAAGATGTCCCCTCCCCCCACCTTTGCTTTCTGTTCGCTCTTCAAGTGAGTAACCAAAGTATTTATCTTTTTAAAACCTACGTCTATTATGCAATCTTATCGCTGAAGGAATTTCCATTCATTTTACCAAAATCCAATCTTGTTGAAATAAGCATTTTTTTCTTTCCATTTATTAGTCACACAATCAGTGATACTGGAGGGACTAGACTTTTGATCAGTCTTTCTATCAATCTCTCCCTCATTTTACAATTTTAAAGGGCAAGCTTTGAGAATTTGATAAAAGTGATTAAGAGTAAGTACTAAGGGTAAAGTCAGGATTTTTTTAAAACGGAATTGGGATGGGGGAGGAGGATAATAATGTTATGGGATATAATTTTAGATATTTTTGGGAAAAGGGGGAGGGGTATTGTTACCAAAACCGTATATTTTACTTCATACATATGATTTTCCTTAAGATTTAAAAAAGATTCCTCTGTCTAAGATTCTTAAGTCATTTGCAGAGCAAATTGCTATGCAAATTTCATAACAATAATAAAAAAAAATTGAGAGGGGGTTTTACACTCCCTGTCCACCCACCCACCCCTTACCAAGGATCTAGTCTTAATCACACGGGTTGTTATATACAGGGGCTGCAGAGTTTGAGTTTCGTGCGATATCGGCCCTTTCCCTTTCTTGTTGATTGATAATCTACAATTTCTGAGGGTCTTTAGAATACATAGTTTTAGAAGGAGAAAGAAATTCTATTGTTTATTGTATGCTATCTGCCTAGTACTGCGCATAATATGTATTCTTCGGGGAAATAAAATCAAATTATCTGCTTTTATGTAACCACTGCACTGATGCTTGTAGGGTCACTTCAGCAAAACCCTTAGATCCGTAATTGTTGACACGGAAAAAAGACATTAATTTAACTATTCTCATAATTTGCATATCCCATGTTTGGTGAAGATTTTCTGTATAATTTTAAAGCAGATCAAGTACATGTAGATGTTTCCAACAGAAGTCTTTTATTGGATTAAGCGAGCTCTACTCTACCTAGGAAGTACGCTGTCTATACCGTTCAATCGGACTGAACTTCTCTGTTCTCGCTATAAAGCAAGACATACTCTACCTAGGAAGTACGCAGTTCATTCGGACTGGAACTTCTCTGTTATCGCTATAAAGCAAGCCATACTCTGTTTAGGAAGAACTTTGTCTATACCATTCATTCGGACTGAACTTATCTGTTCTCGTTATGCCCTACTCTGCCTAGGATTGATTGATTATTGTTTCACTGATGTAGAGAAGTCACCCTATACCGGTGAAGGGCTTCAAATTTTGACGTGTACTCGGCATCAGGGTCATTGAGAAGTGAGGAATCTTTTTCGTGCCAACGCCTGTCGTGAAATGGGGCCTCGGTTTTTAAGGACTCACAACTTTCACTTCAAAGTGCCGAGAGGTTGGCAACGGAACAGTTGCCACCTATATTATTTCATCTTAGGTCAGTCGCGGCCGAGGTTTGAATCGACTACTTCCCGATCACGGAGCGAGCGCTCTAACGACTGAGCTACCGTTATGGTATCTTCCTAGGAAGTACGCTGTCTAGGTACCATTTATTCTGACTGAACGTCTCTGTTTTTACAGCAAGCCCTACTCTGTCTAGGAAGTACGCTGTCTACACCATTTATTCTGACTGAACTTCTCTGTTCTTACAGAAAGCCCAACTTTGTCTAGGAAGTACGCTGTCTACACCATTTATTCTGACTGAACTTCTCTGTTCTTACAGAAAGCCCAACTCTGTCTAGGAAGTACGCTGTCTACACCATTTATTCTGACTGAACTTCTCTGTTCTTACAGCAAGCCCTACTCTGTCTAGGAAGTACGCTGTCTACACCATTTATTCTGACTGAACTTCTCTGTTCTTACAGCAAGCCCTACTTTGTCTAGGAAATACGCTGTCTATACTAATAATTCGAACTGAACTTCTCTGTTCTCGTTATACATGTAGCAAGCCCTACTCTGCCTAGGATTGGTTGATTGATTATTGTTGAACTTCTCTGTTCTTACAGCAAGCCCTACTTTGTCTAGGAAGTACGCTGTCCATACCGTTCATTCTGACTGAACTTCTCTGTTCCCGAGACAAT
The DNA here is from genome assembly GCF_033153115.1 of Saccostrea echinata. Lineage (NCBI taxonomy): Eukaryota > Metazoa > Mollusca > Bivalvia > Ostreida > Ostreidae > Saccostrea > Saccostrea echinata. The sequence goes on along the minus strand of NW_026889765.1, from coordinate 29,683,069 downwards.
GCTGACGCCCGAGCCCAGCTTCTCTGTATCACGATGTTTATGTGTGGAGTGGCCACCATACTACAAACTACAACTGGTATAAGGTGAGATGTACACTAGAATAACATGAACTGTAAACTATAAGATTCTTGGCGTAATCTTCAACACAAGAACTGATTAAAAATGTAGTGAAAGAGTGCACGGTAATATCTATAGTGTATTATAATGTATTTTCATGAATAAACTTATAAAATTACTCAGTATAAGATATACCGTATGCTCTTCAAAAGGTGTTTTGACTAAGACCTGGATTGTTTTGTAAACCAGAATCTTAATCTCTGGATTATTGATACTTGTTTCTTTACCAAAGTTGCAGATATGTTAATTACTGCTAAAGTTTTGTGACTTCTCTATAGATTTATCATCTCTCGGAAACAAGAATTAAATTGATATTCTTTTTTGGTAGACTCGGCATTATTCAGGGAGGATCTCATACTTTTATAGCACCAATCGTCGCCATGATGTCAATCCAGAAATTCAGATGTCCGGATGTCAGTGCTTTACAAGGTGAGTAATATTTTCGAAAATAGACGTTTCTGATACCATTTAGTGTTACAGCTTTTCTTTTTATGTGTTTCAGTGATTATAAATTCCAGGGTTCGACACTAACGGTGGACCGGCGGCCCGAGTCCACCAAAAAATTGCATATATGGCAAGAAATTGGTACTGTGTTTTGAGGTCATACTTTTGTACCCTAGGGTACATCCCCTATTTATCCTTTAGCAATAAGGTTACAAAAAGGTTACAGTATAAACGCAGGTTGTTACCATTGTAAATAAATGATATTAAAATGACAAATTGTTTGAAGATGTAGATTGTGTTCTTTTTTTAAATATTGAAAATATGTTTCACAATATTGCTAAAAACTCCTGACTAATTGATTTGTTTCTGTTGACCGGTTAAACTTATACTTTGTTAGTCTGACGAGACTGGGTACAAAAGTTGGTTTCAAGCCTTTTGCAATGAATTCATTCATTAATTCAAACATTTATAAAGGTCCACCAGAATTTGAGAAGGTCCACCAATATTTTTTGACTAGTGGACCTGCGGTCCACCAAGGTAAAAAAGTTAGTGTCGAACCCTGAATTCTATATAAAACGAGACCGTTCTATATAAATGATCTCAGACTTTTATTATGCACATAATATGCCAAACTTGCCTCGAAATATATCAAATTCAAAATAGTAATTTAAAATCATTATTCCCTGTTACAGACATACGCAATGTGCTTTAAAAATATTGATTAAAATGGGTTTACACAAAAATCATTTTGAGATTTTTTACTCAATGACACCCAACAAGGCAAGGTATATATCAATACCAACTTCAAGGGTTCCTGATAACAGATTTGCTTGTTTCTGTCCGAAAAAAAAATGGCTCAGTAGTTTTGAGAGCGTAATGTTCAATGTGTAACAGTGTTTTCATCATCATTCCAATGTTTGTTCAAAATTCTTAAGTTTTCAACAAAAAAATAAATTTAAAAAAAAAAATGAATAACTGAATTAAATTAAAGTCCTTTTTTGAATTGTTTAATGTAATTTAATAGGAAAGTAAACTATTGAATGACCTCTTAAAAAATAAGAATGAAGTTGTCATTATTCATGAAAATGAAAACTTGATTTTCAATTTTTATCGTTAGTGAAAAATTGGCCATACCAATACCTCATTGGTACATACAAGTACTAGTATGTACACTTTATTTATAGTTCCGTGAAATGCAAGCAACGATAAACCTCTGAACTAAACTTTGTAGCTCACTTGAGCCAAAGGTTCAAGTTAGCTTTTTTGTTCGAAGAGTGTCCGGTTTCTGTCTGTCGTCTGTTGCGTATCGTTTATTTGTGGTATGTGTCTGTAAATTTTTCACATTGTAAACATCTCCAAAACCAATTTCAATCATCCTTAACTGAGTGAAGGGCCTTCTTTCAAGGGGAGATAATTAAAAAATAGTGAAAATTTGGTAGCAACCTTCTCCAGAACTACTGGGCCAGAAAAAGACAAAACTTAAGTGATTGCTTCTTTAAACACTGTAGATTTTATGGTCCCCGGTATAAGGGTGGGGGCACAATAGGGGATCGAGTTGTATATACGAATATAAAGGTAAAATCTTCAAAATTTACTTTTCAAAAACAGGAGGGTCATGATTAGTGATTTTGATATACAAGCATCCTCAGGTAGATCAGATTCAGGTTTGTTCAAAACATGGCTCCTAGGGGTAGGGTTGCGTCACAAAAGGAAAAACATACAGTGTAGTAAATGGGAATAAATTGGGAAAACAATCTTTAAAAATCTTCTTCTAAAGAACAGCAGGTCCATGATTAGTAATATTAGAGAGACACAGTAACGCAAAAATGGGAATATTGGCAAAAAATAAAATTTTTGTATAGCCCATGGAAGTTTTGGAAAGGTTTCATACAATTACAGGTTTCGGAACCGTAAAAGTATAGTTTTATTGAGATTTGTTTTTTTGGCCCAAGAGGAAAATGTTGCTTCCCTCCTTCCTGTTCGCAACCGGCGTAAGGCACTGTTTTCCCTCTATAACATTACCAAGTTTACGGGGCAATGTTTTACAAATGAAATATGTATGTAAATGTTCATTATGATTTTTATGTTGCCCCATATTATGACATTACAAATACGAATCAAAATTGTTAGATGGCGTTTGAATGTTGAAAACATTTACAGGTAATTACAAAGGATATAGTGACAAAAATAAGAATTACGCCGACAACGGGAGATAACTCTTAAGAATGTGAAATTCGTATATTTTCGCTTTCGCTTGCTTTACACTGCAGTTGAGTTAATCAAAACTTAGGTATATTCATATTTTTTGATAAATCTTTTGATTTATGATACAAATATCATAAAAGAAACATATCATTTTGACTCTTTAAGTCTCTTTAATATGTAAGCAACCTTATATAGTGCAGATTCAATTTTATTCAAAACATGAATCCCGGGGATAGGGTTAGTGGGCCACAATAAGGGATCAAAGTTTTACATGTGAATATATTAGAAAAAATCTAGATATCACCTGATTATTGATATTAATTTGCAATCATCTTCAGGGTGCAGATTCAAGTTTGTTCATATCATGGCCCCCAGGAGTAGAATAGGGCCACAATAAGGGATCAAAGTTTTAAATGGGAATAGGGCCATATTTACTGTTATTGATATGCAAGCAAATCCAACAATTTTATGGGAATATAGAGGGAGAAAATATTTGAAAATCTTCAAGAATAGGAGGACCAAAATGATTCAGGTAAGTGTTGTGGTCCGTAGGCCTCTTGTTATTACAATGACACAGCATTTTCAGTGATACAATAAGAGAAGAAAGTTTGGCCATTCTGCAACAAAAAAGGGGGGTATTTAACATCCCCCCCTCCCCCAGTTCTACGTGTCTTAAATTTGTGTACTTACCGGAAGGATATTGTCGTGTTGTAAATTTTGTATTTACTGCCACCCGGTAAATTTAAAATTTACAACATGACAACACATTGACGGATATTATATATTAACTAAACATATATCAAAAGACTTTACTCAAAACATCAGTTAGATGCAGAAATTGTTTTTTGAATTCTAAGATGAGAATAAAGAATGCATTTACAAAATAGAAGTGGAATATTATATATATATATATATATATATATATATATATATATATATATATATATATATATATATATATATATATATATATATACTTTAAAGTTTATCCCACTCCCATCGATAATTTGCTTTTTTTCAGAAAACGCAACTGTAACTGATCGGGATGAGGTGTGGCAATTTCGTCTTCGTGAGGTAATTAAGGAATAAAGGATTCTCGTTATGCATTGAAGTTAAAACATGTTTATATACGCATTCATCTGTAAATCGATTCAATTGTATAAGATGATCAGAGAAAAATTGTATATATCTATAATATAAGTCTGTTATTTCAGATACAAGGGAATTTAATGTTGGCCTCAGTAACCCAGGTTGTGTTGGGTTGTACCGGGTTGATGGGTTTTTTCCTTCGGTTCATTGGTCCCCTGACAATTGCTCCAACCATCTCCTTAATCGGTCTGTCTCTGACTGCAGTAGCTGCAGACTTCAACAAAATACACTGGGGTATTTCTATTCTGTAAGTGCCTCCTAATGATGAGCATTGAAGTGGTAACATTTTCCGTTTGAATGAAACGTTTTGAGCTTTATTTAACTTTGGTTGTTACATAATGGTTTACATAATAACAAAATGTTACATAATTCCTTAGAAAGGAGAAAACAATTTATTGTAGGGACGAGTGGGAGAGGAAACGCCACTCTGCACTGAGAGAGAGAGAGAGAGAGAGAGAGAGAGAGAGAGAGAGTCCTCGATTGTGGTAAAGAACATGAGCCTATTTGGTGTGTGATCTGCAGGAATAATGTATACGAAATATCTATAATTTTAAATGTACAAGATTTGGACGGCTGGCCACAGCTAGTTAAATACAATTATATTTGAAGTTTTAGTAGGTTAGAATGTTTTCGCTCTCGGTGCAACTGAACCAAAACTTATCTATTTTAGAAATAAAAAAAATATTTGAAAATGTAAATATAGATAAATATTGCTGTAACACTTGACGCAACTTTTCCTTCTTCAAAGAATTTACAACTGTTAAATTCTGACTGACATTGTTCTTTCTTTTCTCTGAAGCGTGAGTTTAGTAGCAGTAAAAGTATTTTAAAGACACCTTCAGAGATATTTATGGACACGCACCGGATACTTTGAATACGCTCTGGTGTTACAACTGAATTTCATTATTTGCACAGACACAAATGCAATACAGTGGATTTAATTTAAGGTCGAGATCTAGTAAATAAGTTTAGACTTTCTTCTTGGTGCTAGATTCATTATGACGTCATAATTGAATTAAACTTAATTTTTCCCGTACTTTACGGCTTCAATAGAATTATGTAGAAAATAAAGCACTTTCATGGAATTTAATTTGAAATCATGTCAAATATAACTCCGAAAACCTTATTCCGTTTAATATCATTTTAAAGTAGAGATCAAGAAGATATGAAAAACCGTTTTCTGAGAGACTGTAGGCAATATTGATACATTTCCTTTGTCTGAGATGGAAAAAAAACTCCCATATTTATACCAGACGTTCTTCATTTTTCATTGAAAATGGGCAGTTTATAATATGTTTTTCCGATGAGTTTACCCCAAATTATGTCCGGATACACCTTATTTTACCAAGCTATATTCGTAAAGGATAATTAAAAGAATGTGTATCTCAAATTTGTGAAATCTGTGAGCACCTTTCATTCACTAGATCTTGACCTTAAATTAGAATTTAATACTACATTTTGTCAACAACCTTTATTTTTTAGCAAATATACATTTGTGCAAATTTTATTCGATGCTTTCTTTTCTCACACAGTCTTTTTATCAATTAAGCTATTCTTGCCCCCCCCCCCTTCTTTTCAAATTACATTTAAGTTGGTACAAATAAATGTTATTTACGAGGATATACATGTATCTACAAAAGACGCTATTTAAGACACACTATTCTTTCAAATATTTAAAAAACAAAAGGTCCATGGGCCACAACGCTCACCTAAGTTAATATGGCCCTGCTGTATCAGCAGATTTTTTCTGTTATGTTTTCCAATGTAAAACTTTGATCCCTATTGTGAACCCACCCTACCACCAGGTGTCATGGTTTAAACAAACTTGAATCTACACTCTCTGAGGATGCTTACCTATTCATATGACTAATCATGGTTTTGCTGTTCTGACAAGATGATTCTTAAAGATTTTTCCTGTAAATTCATAAGTAAAATTTTGATCCCTCATTGTGGCCCCACCCTACCCCCAGGGGTCAAGATTTCAATAAACTTGAATCTACACTATGTAAAGAAATTTTCACATAAGTTTCAGCTTTTCAGCCCAATGGTTCTTGAACAACCTTAAATACCCTTCACCCAAGGATGCTTTGTGGCAAGTTTGGTTGAAATTTGTCAAGTGGTTCTGGAGAAGGAGTCGAAAATGTGAAAAGTTTACAGACGGACGGACAGACGGTTGACGGACAAAATCATCAGAAGAGCTTAACTGAGCTTTCAGCTCAGGTGAGCCAAAAGCTTATTACCCTCATTGATTAGAATTTTGATCTATTTACGACAGGACACTAGTTGTTATGGTTGCCAGCAGTCTGTATTTGGGTGGATTCCAGATTCCGTTTCCGGCTTACTCAAGAGAAAAGAAATGTCACGTGACAAAATATCCGTTCTTTCAACTAATGCCTGTAAGTTCCACGATGAAGATAAAAAGAAAAAGAAATACACGTCCCATCGTTTCTTTTCTTTATTACCCCCCCCCCCCTCCCTTTGACACGATGAAATTGAAAATCAATTTCAATTCAAGATAAAATTAACGAGTAATTTAGGCTAAAATCAGCCACATTGTATTTGCAGTCTTTAACATCAATACACATTGGCTGATGATCACTTGATATTGTTAACATGTTTTGTAATCTTTTAAAAGGTTCTAATAAGCATCATTATTAGCTGGATTCTGTGCCACGTCCTGACCGTGACTGACGTTTTCCCCAACAACGTCACCTCGGTCAATTACTACGCAAGATCTGATGCCAGGCTTGACGTTTTAGACTCCATGCCCTGGTTCTATTTTCCATATCCATGTATGTAATAACTTTTGTAGTCACGATCATTATTTATTTTAAAATTTGTTCATGATTTTGGTCTTTGTGAAGTATGCTCCAATGCACAAGTATGCATTAAATTAATGACAGTGGACTGTAAACTATAAAGTATACTAATTTTTTTTCTCAGTTCAGTTTGGGATGCCCACTTTTTCGGCCGCTGGGTACGTGGGCATGCTTGCCGCCACTTTGTCGTCTGTGATAGAATCTATTGGCGATTACTTTGCGTGTGCCAGATTATCTGGGGCACAACCCCCACCAATTCACGCGCTCAATAGAGGAATTGCTACAGAGGGGTTCTCTAGCATTATTTCAGGGATGGTTGGCGCGGGACATGCAACTACCTCTTACTCCGGCAACATCGGGGCGATTGGCATCACAAAGGTAAAGAACCAAAGATTGGGTCTGTAGGATTGCCACTGGGATTTACAATTAACCATGATTACGTTGATGCGAGATTAATGGTAGTTTTTTTTTCTTCTCTTAAGTGTCTTTCATTCTGCATTCTCTGTCTCTGTACTGTAAAGTGGGCAGTTGCGTGGTCTCGTTCAGACAAACTTTCAGTATATACATGGAAAAAAAATTGTACATGTACAGTTTATCATTATTTATTCCTAAAAGGAGTGGTCAAGAATTATCATCAATTCTTCGTGTATATTATTGAAGGTTGCCAGTCGAAGAGTGTTCCAGGTGGCGGGCTTGATCTTGCTGGTATGTGGCATTATCGGTAAATTTGGTGCGGTCCTGACACTAATTCCGGATCCTATTATTGGTGGTAGTCTCACGGTGGTGTTTGGGATGGTGGCAGCCGTGGGAATATCTGTCCTGCAATTCACGGACCTGGGATCTACAAGAAATCTCACCATTGTAGCTGTGTCCATTATCTTGGGATTGATGGTTCCGCAGTGGCTACAGAGTAACCCTGGCGCCATTGATACCGGTAAGAATATTATACATGTGTATGTATACATGTATATGTAACGCTGGGATTACAGTATTTTAATATATTTATAATTTGCTATACATTCTGACTAGAAATGCATAACTTTGAATAGGCAGTAAAAATTCAAAAAAGTTTTTTGGGCTAATCCTTTTTAGATTTTGTGCAACATTTTTTAAAATAAATTTTAGTACAAAAAAAAAACAAAAAACAAAAAAAACAGAAAAACTCGTAGACATCCCGGAGGGGATGCGAGATTTGTTTCGGTTGAAGTGGAGCAGGCGCTTAAAATCAAGACCCCCATCCCCCTTCAACCTCTGTCAAATACAGCACTCAAGAATTCAGTGCGCCTAAAATTTCCATGGATCAGGTGAAATAGAAAAAAATATACGTAGTATTTATGCTGCAGGTCTGTAGCTCACTGGTCTAAAAGAATTTTAGACCAATGACCCACAAACTCGCAGATACTCAGGCCATGTCTAGTACAGGAATGTCCGAATCGCCGGGGGGGGGGGGGGGTCAGGAATTACTTTCGTTAACCTTAAACGAAATGGTGTTCTGACACTTGGAACGAATGAAAAAAATCAACCCAATTTATGGATTGTATAATTCACAGGGAACCGTGATTTAGACCAGGTTCTGGAGGTTCTCTTAGGTACTGCTATGTTTGTGGGAGGAATACTTGGATTTATACTGGACAACACAGTACCAGGTATGCTACATTATATTAAGACATCGGGTCTTCTACCATCTATACTACATGTACTTTATACGATTTTCCTCCTAAACAGCTAATTGCTGAAAATGTTAATATATCACAAATTCGTGACAACGCACCTTTTAGAACAATTGTATATCAACATTTTGCATTTAATTAACAAATAGTAGATTAAAAAGGGTGTAAAATTTTAAAGAAAATCTGTAAGGGCGCGAAACAAAGAAATCATTTACACCGATATTGACGATTTTCTACAAGAACCTGTTCCAAGAACTCTTGCATCTTCCCCAGTAGCCACTAGCCAGATCATCTTTTGGAATATGATTGGTGGTCTCATGTATACCGGTATATGTAAATCTCATTAGAATTTTCTCGTTCTATAGTATATACAATGTAATGGTTCCCAGCTTTTGTATTAAATACATGTACTAAGCACTTTCACCTGTTACTCTGCGTAATCAGACAACCAAATATGATATTGTAAATTTTGAACTAACTGGGTGGAGGCAAGCCCGTAGGAAACACTGTCAGTTGGGAGGGGGGCACAACCTAACAGAAATTCTTGGAAAAAAGTCTTTTTCTACAGTAAAATACATGTATATACTAGCAAATTATTGGGAGTACGGCCCCAGTGCCTCCTCCCTCCCGGTTTCTACGGGCCTGGGCACAACCTAACAGAAATTCTTGGAAAAAAGTCTTTTTCTACAGTAAAATACATGTATATACTAGCAAATTATTGGGAGTACGGCCCCAGTGCCTCCTCCCTCCCGGTTTCTACGGGCCTGGGAGGTAAATGCAAAATTTGTAACATGATAGATACAAGCAGTTATTTTTGCAACATGATTCAAATGTTGTATTCGGTATTGGATTGGTTGGTTAGAGGTGATACTAACTCGAGTTTTTCACATTACTTCGTTAATTGTAACATCATTCTTTATCTATACGCTTTTCTGCAAACATCAGCCACTAGTCTACCACAAATTAACAGTCATAGGCATACAGTGTATACATTTGCTGCAGTTTTACCAACTTGGGATAAGCTTTGTAGCAACCGCTAATGATAAAACGCCACTTAGTGATAGAAATATAAAGCGTTGCAATGCATTGCTTAAGGACATACGCAACGTACCTTACCTACTGATAATTTTTCAAGATATTCTTACTTTAAGATTATAGTGCCATCAGATGTTCATAGACAAAAAATCAGCATGCATTACCAGGGGTTTTGAAAAGATATCAATTAATTAAAATTCATGTATAATTCAAAGAAAAATATACAAAAATTACTAAACATATATTCTAGATGTTTTGTTTATCCAAACTTGTTTTAGAAGAATTGTACAACAGCATATATAGACATTAAAATGTAGCACACAGTTCCTTTAAAAATTGGAACTCTTCAACTCCAGGGGAAAAGACAATAAAGTTCAAACTACATTGCGTATGTCCTTAATGTCATAAATTATTGCATTATAGTTGACATTCTCAACCGCTAATGCTATATCGCCGCTTAATGAAAGAATTATATCATTAAGCAGTGTAGAATGTCAACTATTAATGCAATAATTTATGACATTAAACGTTGCAGTGCAACGCTTAATGATATTTCTATCATTAAGCGGCGTTTTATCATAAGCGGTTGCTACACATCGTTGGAAACCCACGGCCAATCTCGCATACGCTTATTGCAATATAAGCGTATGCGAGATTGGCCATGGGTTTCCGACGATGTTGCTACAAAAGCTTCCTGCAAAGTTTCCACTACGCGTCTGTATTTAACAAATAATAATCTTATCAGTTTGTTATTACATTTTGCATTATGACATTCTGCGTTGAGCTCGATTGAAAATGTAATAACGCAAAGTGTAATAATCCCGGTTTGTTATATTTTGCGATGTTATTACGTTTCGCGTTGTAACAATGAAAGCTGAGATAAGGTTCTGAATACCCTGATAGAAACTGCAAGTGATCTTGCCTCTGCACACTTTGTTCCACCATGCAGAAAGCCGACAGAATATTCGTAATTTTTTTTTTTTAGATGTTTTTCAAAAAATTTCATATTGACCTGAAATGATGTAATTATAATTATACATATGTGTTCTAGGTACACCGGAAGAACGGGGACTAGTCAAATGGCGAGAGAACACATATTCCTCGGGGAGTGCACAAGAATTGACGCCAGTACAGTACGAATGGCCATACATCACAAAATATATAGAAAAACTAAAGTGTTGTTCATATTTCCCTGTATCTCCGAGCTTCAAAGAAATCCCTATCGTGTGCTGTGGCACCCGTGGCCAAATCACCGGTACAGAGGAAGAGATGGACCCTGAAAACACCAATCTTTGATTTGTAGTGTTGTAGAGAAAAAGAGTTGCATAATGATATTCTGTTGTTAAATGTTCTAAAGTTACAGATTTTGTTTAATTTACTTAAGGAGAAGATAGTGACCTGTTGTATGGGGTCCCGATAGGGCCATTTGCAAAAGTGTAGCGGCGCGTTAGGAATAACGCGCTAGCGCAAAGTGACAACGCGCTAGCGCGTTGTTCACAACACACTGTCATGCTAATACACAACACACCGTCACGTTAACGCAAATTTACAAAACCAGCCGTCGCGCTAACACATAACACGCCGTCACACTAACACAACTTTACAAAATACGCCGTCGCGCTAACACAATACATTGTGTAAAGTTGTGTTAGCGTGACGGGATGTTTAGTGTTTGCGCGACGGCATGTTGTGTAAGGTTGCGTTAGCTTGACGGTGTGTTGTGTGTTAGCGCGACGATGTGTTGTGTAAAGTTGCGTTAGCGTGACGGCGTGTTGTAAACAACGCGCTAGCGCGTTGTCACTTTGCGATAGCGCGTTGTCACTTGCAGAAGTGTAACAGTGCGTTAGTGACAGCGCGCCGGCGCTTTGTGCATAACGCGCTAGCGCGTCGCTATTTTGAGCCAGAGCGTTGCGCTGGCGCGTTGTTACTAACGTGCTGTTACACTTTTGCATACTGCTGTCCATTCAGATTCAATTTTATCAATAAAATATTGTTTACATTATATTAATTACTACATGTAATTGTATTGGCAAGAAAGTATTTACGCGTGTGTGTGTGCATGTCTCGGTATGTTCTAGTTCCATCTTATGTTCATTAACAAATGAAATGGGGATATATAATAATATAAAAAATATATTATGTCATATTTTATCATGATGCTTGGCCTTATATATATATATATATATATATATATATATATATATATATATATATATATATATATATATATATATAATTTTACGTAGAGTATAATAATGTCAGGAATATGAACACCTGTGACGGTACATATTGTCGTCGGCGACAGTAAGTACCAGGGATGGGGTCAATTACTTTAAAAAGTAATTAATTAAATTACAATTACTTTGACGTTTTCTTCAAATAAATTACAATTAAATTACAGGCTTTCTAAGACATGTAATTAATTAAATTACTATTACTTTGCAAAAGTAATTAATTAAATTACAAATTGCATTTTTAATTTTTCTGAAAATTTTTATAATCCTTTTCAATGAATATACAGAACATCATTTATTTGTATATAAGCCAGCCTCTGCACAAACAGTACAAGAAATAATATGCTATAGGCATTGTATATCATTGTGGTTAAATAAGATTTATTTACAAAACATTAAAGAATCTCTTAAAGTACTATCCGAGATCAGTTTAATGCAGTTTCCACCATACAAAACCTACATGTACACAAATTGCATGGCTTTTGATATTTGATTAAAAGTGGGCATTTCAATAGAGTAAAATGAGTGGCAACTGTAACCCCTCAAACTAAATATTTCCTTTGAAGGTAACCTGAACATCCTAAATTGCTATTTATGTTGAACAATTTTACTTCATAAATAATGCTTGTACAGATAGAAAATTCATTCATAAAAATCTGTTTACTAGATGTTAAAATAATTATCAAATTGAAAGTTTTTTTCCTCTTCTAAAGCTAGCGAAGCATTTTAAATTGAAATAATTATCTCTATGGCTTTGTCTTCTAAATCATGGAATGAATACGTCTTTAGAGGAGTTGATTTGTTTTGATTGCAATTTACAGCTGTGATCTGGAGGGCAATTATCTCTTCCCAACAAGCTTAAGAGAGAACTTAATTAATGACACACACCTTCTTTTTCTTTATTATTGATCAAACAACAAAGATTGAAATATAATTAATGTGTGTTTCATAGCTGAATAGACCTAAGAAGGGTGGTTCAAAATTCAGATTTATAAACATAAATCAAAAAATTCCAAATTTACATAATGATTAGAAAGAAACTAGATTATTATTTCTCAAGCCAATCATTTAATTATTTGTTTGTAAACATTAACAGTATAACTTAAGATTTTGCTTAATTGATGGATTGAGGATATGTTTTACAATTAAAAAAAAACAGTACATGTAAAATGGGGAGGTAGAGGTAACATTATATCATGAATGTGCATTATATAAAGTAATTGAATGTAATTGAAAAAGTAATTGAAATTACATGGTATTTTTTTCAGTGTAATTAATTAAATTACAATTACAAGTAATTGAAAAAATGTTCAATTACAAATTACTTCCAATTCAAAAAATGTAATTAATTACAGTCAATTACAATTACTTTTTTCAATTACCCCATCCCTGGTAAGTACCTACCCTCATTGCACATATTGTCGTCCATCGGTGCATATTGTCGTCGGTTGAAAAGTTACACGTTGCCGACGACATTATGTACCTACCCTCACTGCACATATTGTCGCCCCACAGTCAGAGTTGCTTAGGGGTTATTTTTGTAATTTTATGAATGTAATTGGTGTGAAAATCACACAGAAGTATCTCTTAAGCTATTTCATGCACCATCTTTTCTGATCCAATTGTTTTTAAAGAGACGATTTTGAAAGATTTTCTTTATGTATTTTACTGTAAAAATTTGATTCCCTATTGTGGCCCTTCCTACCCCCCCCCCCCCACCCCCGAACCATGATCTGAACAATTTACAATCTACGCTACCTTAGGAAGCTTCCACATAAGTTTCAGCTTTTCTGGCCCAGTGGTCTTTCAGAAGAATTTTTAAAAAGATTTTTTCCAATATTTTTCAATGTTGAACTTTCGTCCCCTTTCGTGGCCGCACTCTAAACCCTGGTGTCATGATCTGGACAATATTTACAATCTACACCACTCAAGAAGCTTAACATGAATTTGCAATAGAAATAGTCTTAAAATATGGTGATGAAAATAAAAATTAAAAAAAAAAAATAAAAATTAAAAAAAAAAAAAAAATTCTTGAACACCCCCCCCCCCGGAATTTCAGAGTTATTAAATTTCTATGTAAAAGAATTCAGAAAAAAAATCCTTAAAACCCCCTCCTCTTGGAAACACGGACCTCTCTTAAAACGGTAAGGAGAGTCATGTATTTGAAGAAAATAGACTTAGGAAAGTTTCTTCTCCTACATTTCCACCCCCACCCCGAAATACGTTTTTCAGGTTTGGCAAGTTGTTTAGAAAAATTTCCGAGTCTGGCGTGGACCCCCCCCCCCCCCTTTGGAAAAAAATCCCGTACCCACTCCTGAACCCAACCCCCTTTTCCAGAATGAAACATGAAAATAATAATTTAATGAACAGATTTAGTCGATATATTCATTTGACCACTGTTGACTCTGTTTTTATTAGGTTATATTTAATTTAAATTTTCCCGAATTATTGTTGGATCCACCACATTTCCTTTACATGCATAAGTTAGAGTTGTCGCCCTTCTGGTAAAACAGGTAACGCGGCTTCCGTCAAAAAAAAAAAATATATTCAATATTGGGTGGGCAGGCAGACGAGTGTGGCAACATTTTGATTGCAACAAATTACTGCCTATGTAGCAACTGATTCGTAAGAAGGTTCGAACAACATAGAAGGTAAGAATATTCCACATTTATCGGTATAGATTTTGCGTTTTTAGTTTCGCAACAAAATACCAGCTTCCACCGGTTGTTTACTAATTGGTATAGATATTTGAAAGCATGACATGGTTTAGTTTTATCATGATTCATATTTAGAAATAAATATGATTTGATAAAGGATACAACTTATCTACTAGCAAGAATTCTTTTGAACAAGTATTTTTGCGAGAGGCTAACCCATGAAATAAAACATCTTTTTCGCAAATTCTTGTGTACGCCCACGAGCGGAGGGGCGAGGCGTTTTTATGCCACTGTGATGGGCGGATCCAAAAAAAAGCAGTAAAATATATCAAAAAAGCCACAAAAAATTAAATAAATAATAAAAATATAACAATATTAATTCACCTTATGTACTTGCTTTTCTGCAAGAATATCACGAATTTTAAATTTGTTTCTCAAATATCCAAATATTCTGTGAGTAATAGCGATCTATGCATGATTGTATTATATTGGGCAGATCAGCATATGATCAATGGAGTCCAGAGATCAGGTGAGGTCTGACACAATCTCTTGATTTTGCTAGCTTAAAATAGCTAGATGGGAGAAAGCTATTCAGAATAATGAATACTGTTTTTCACAAATGTTTCTATAACCCTCCCCCACTTTTCAAGTTGGGGGAGGGGGTGAGTGATGGGGTGTGCAATTCAATGAAACTTTCACAAAATCTTTATTACTTAATTAGAAGTATTGTTCATCTCTTATTTGGGGTTCCCATAGCAAAACATGAACACATCATTCTTTCTATAATATTGAGGGTATCTGTCTCTAAATGGCAACTCCTCCTTTACCACTGAATAAAATTTAATGAGACAGAACTTTCATTATGTGGTTTTAGTCTCCGTATCATGATACATATCGTGCAATAAAAAAATCACTGGTACACTGATAAAGTGAAACATCCCTAGGAAAAGTTGTGGAGAAAAGATAGGTACCCCCAATATTATAGAAGTCCACGTTTTACTAAAGAAAATCCTAAATATGTGTCCCAATGAAATGTAAAATAGGGGGTCACACTGGCAAGGGATCTTTTTCATTAGGGCTGTCACGGTTCCCCGAAATAACCGAAAACTGCGGTCCAAGTTGTTTGGTTCGGTTTCGGTTCGGGGACATCTTGTTTATATATTAGAATATGTTTTAAACAAAAAATGGCATAGAAATCCAAAGAAAGATGACGATAACAGGATAAGTAAACATCACAACTAAAATCTGCTTTATTTTGATCGTAACAAAACACTTGTCACAAAAGGATTAGTTAATTATCAAAACAAGCAAGAATAGTCAGGTTGTGGCTAATAGTCGGCCAAGAAGTGTTAAACACCAATATCAAAACGTTAACATGGTTAGAACTTGTTTTCAAGGTGAACTTAACGTAACAAATAAAGATTTTTCAAGTTAAATTCATGAAATTAAGGTTTGAAATAGATGAAAATAACTGAACCAAAAACCCGAAAGCAAACCAAAAATTTACAGAACTGACCCGACCCGAAAAATTTTGGAACCGTGACAGCCCTATTTTTCATGCCAGCATCTACTGCAACACAGGAACTCAGTTTATACGGTCTTATCCAAAGAATTGCAAACAACAATAGTATTGTTCTCTCGCCTACTTCCAAGTCAATTTTCAAAAGTTAACATATTTGAATGATTTTTCATATCTATATAGATATTTATATGAATTTTCATAAAACACTACTTATTTGGGAAAACAAAGAGCGATAACTATAAATTTGGTAAAACGTGTGTTTTTCACATTAGAAATCAGTGGAAAACGGAAAATATTATTAAAACATCTTACTCCCCCCCCCCCCCCCCCCATGAAACAAAAATTCTTTTTTACAGGTAATATGGATTGTTATTTCACAAATTAATTCACACCAAAGCTTTCTGTGTTTCACTGGGGGGGGGGGGGGGACATGTTTACAGACAAAACACGACAAAAATGCTCATTTTTTCACCAATGTCGAAGAGGTTTACAGCTCAAACATATTTTATCAGTTACATATGTTTAATTTTATATGTGTTAAACATAAGGAAAGATTTAAAGAACGTTTATCCATATCCAAGAATATTTTAAAATATGCTGGTGCTTTCAAGCCTGATTTCAATGGAAAACATGGTCTACCCCCTTATAGAAAGAGCTAGAATTAAGAGTAATTAACTATTTAACACTGGTATTAAAATTATTAATCAATTACCATTGAACTCTTCTTTGCAAGCAACAAAGATTTTATGGCCAAATTGCCATTAGTATTGAATTAAATTGGTGTAATGTGTAGGCTGGAATCAAGAGTTAGCGTGCATAGTTCTTTAAGGACCAGTCTTCCCACAGTGGGATTTGTACCGGTGACCTAAAGATCAACTCCTTACACTGCGACTCTACAGCAAATGCTACTTACCAGGGCGGGGATGAGAATCTAGGATTTTTTTTATTATGGCCTTACCTTGAAATTCTGATTTCTAAAATTAATTTTTTTCAAATGAAACCTTAGTTATTAAGTTCACTAATTAAAGATAATGATTTTGTAAGGTATTGCCATTCTAATTTATTTTTTATTTTTATTCATACAGGAAAATGCCTTGTTTTGGTTCTGTTCAAACTTACAAAGGACAGAACTATGAAAAACTCAAGAAAGAAGCCAAGGACAAGGGAGCTTTGTTTATAGACCTGGAGTTTCCACCAGACGATCGCTCGCTGTTCTATTCCCAGGCAAAACTTGCTAATGTGGTCTGGAAGAGGCCTAAAGTAATACCTACATCACTTTTACTTTATCAAAATCTAAAAATGTATTACCGGGTATATTATAACATGTATTTAAAACAATGCTAGACCCATGAAATAGTCACATTTGATTTGTATAGAAATATATGATATGAAATTGACTACTTTTGTTAATAATGAAGCAGAAAACCTGTTGAATTAGACCAGATGTTGTGCATTTTCTTTAAATTTCTCCATTCTATGATGTTGTTCAAATGAATCATTGATGGCTAAGTTTCAAGTTTATTTCTTAATGATTTTGAGGGCTTAAAAAAAGAGTTATACAACTGATGTCTATTCCAATTTTATTCAAGTTAACATTTATGAATCAGACCGACTCCATCACCGTGAAATTTAAATCACAAGTTACAAATTCCAATCCAACACAACAAGCAAGATCAATCCATCACATAAAAAAAATTGAAATCTGAGTTATTAACTCATTTTATGTAATATTTTGGAAGCCTAAAATCTAATGTCAATAATTCCATATAGTAGCCCTTGTATGTATATAATTCCATAAGTTCCTCCTCTTTGTAATAAGATGCAATAACAGGTTAAAGATGTTTATTGAAATCCCAAAGTAAAGTTAAATATAATCCAATTAATCCAAAATATTAAATGAATCAAAAGCACCAAAAATTGTAATCAATGAGAAGTAGAAAGACTATAGTAAAATTCATATAAATCAGAAATAGCATAATGAATCATTCCAAAGGTAAACCAAAACCAATAAATAATACAATAACTAATTATTAAATTAGCCCTAGCTTTTATATCATCAATTGACTCCTTTTATTCCTTCTTAAACTCCCCCTGAACTTAACCAAGGTCAGATTAACAGTTCAGAGCAGCTAGGGTCTACTCATCCATAAAACAATCTATTTGAAAGAATGTAAATAAAACATTGAAAACAAACTAAATCTACAAAATAAGAAAATGTAAATAATAAATATTAAAGACAAATATAACTATGCTACATAACCTTTAATATTTGTTTTCAGCAAATTTGTGAAAACCCAAAGTTTTTTGTTGAGGGAACTAGTTCTGGTGATGTTAAGCAGGGTCGCCTAGGAAACTGTTGGTTTGTGGCTGCTTCATCCTGTCTGGCTATTCACAAGGACATCTGGCATAAAGTAGGTCAAGGTCACTGACTCACGGTAGAATATTTATTATAGCCTCAATGATGTTAAACACTTGATTGATTTGCTATTATATTGTTTCTTTAACACATACAGGTTGGTTTGTGATCAAATCTTCCATAAAGCCCTTTGGGCTTCATGGAATTTGATAAAATGACCATGCAAACTGTATTTACATCCCGATAAAAGTTTTAAAATGATCCCTTATTTCTTACTTAACATGCTTAAAGTTCTTAATCCTGCTTTATATGATTTTTTATATAGATATAAATGTAAACAATAGAATGTCTTTCTTTGTTTGTTAGGGCAGGAATTAACGTCGCAGCTATTGCAGTTCTCTAAGAAATTTACATGACCTGCTTGTTAGTTTTCCTACAACAGCTGCAACATTGATTTAAATATGTGTTTGCGTTTTCTTGCCTTCATGCATTTCAATTTTTTTTAAATCCTATCTTGTTACAGTGAATGTGCAGAATCTTCATTAAAAATTAATTTAGAAAACTAAATGCCATATCAATTTTACATAACCTTTTCATTTTATATTTAAATTGATATTGAAAAAAGAGTAGTTGGCTTAGACAGATGAGGTTGTCAATGCATAAGTAGATGAATATAGGGGTGGAAGGGGGGGCATACATATAGCACAAAGATAGGGTTTTATTCTAAACAATCATTTCAGTTTATTAACTTACTGCAAAACATTACATTTGGCTGTGTATTCTATTTAGTGCCTTTCATGGAAAATGTTTCCACAAAATGTCTTGAGTATATATATTCATATAAAGCATTCAGAAAGCACTGAATCAAATCTAAGCAAACTTGTTGAAAAATCAATTTCCGCCAAATAGCACACATGCCAAATAAAATACACTTACAGTGTCTTACTTACAGGTGATACCAGATGCTGAGGAGCAAGAATGGGATGAGAATAAGCCAGACAACTACCAGGGAATCTTCCATTTTCGGTTCTGGCGATATGGGAAGTGGACTGATGTTGTCATTGACGACTTCCTGCCCACTATCAATGATGAACTCATCTATATTCACTCTCAAACCAAAAATGAGTTCTGGAGTGCTTTACTGGAGAAAGCTTATGCAAAGTAACATGTTAAACATGTTAGATGAATTTTTATTTGATATTTAATTTGAAAAATTGTGCACAATGAAAGCAAAGAAATTTGATTTAACTATGTGTATATATTGAATTCTTTATGTTAATCTGTTTGCGAGATTCGTGAATTATACTAGTACGTTAATTAAAGAGACACCGTGACAGGGTTCGACACTAACTTTTTAAGGCTTTAGTCCGGCCGGACTAGTGCTTCTTTACTTTTACTAGTCCGCACGCGATTTTATGAGTCCGTCAAAAAAATTGTTTGTAGACATTAATTTAACGTGACAATTAATATACGTTTTATACTTTTTTTGAAATAAACAAAGCATTTACGTGAAATATATTGTTCCACAGATTCATTCAAATCGATCAACCGATCTCGTTTTCTTTTTTTTTAGCTCTTCTGAGCCAAAGGCTCAAAGAGCTAATGCTATGGCCATTTGTGCGGTGTGCGTAAACTTTTTAGAATATGGGCCATAACTCAAGAACCCCTTGGCCAATTATTGTCAAATTTGTCACAGGGTATCCTTGGCCCAAGGGCTCCCTTTTATACTAAAACTGGGGTTGTGACCCTTTAACAAGGGGAGATAATTAGGAAAATAGAAACAAAAGTACTGGTTGCTAAAAAATCTTCTTCTCAAGAACCACTGGGCAGATTATCACCAAACTTACACAAAAGGATGAGGATATGTTGTAGATTAAAATTTGCACGGGGATTTACCCTGGGGCAAAGGGCGTGGTCTCAAGGTCACTTCAAAGTTGACCAAAAATTACATTTTATTAAAATGTTGATATTTTGCTTACTATAAGGACTAGGATCATCAAATCTTGTCAGTTGGTGCATCTAAGGACCTCATATCATGTTGACTCAAAAGTAGGTCACGGTGACCTACTTTTTAAATTTTGCGGCCATTCTTTTTCAAAATGATTTAGAGGCATATTTTGAACAATTTAAGGCCTATGATCATCAAACTTTGTCAGTTGATGCATCTTGGGTCCTCAAAGTACGTCAAGTAAAAAGTAGGTCACCTTGACCTACTTTTTGAATTTAATGGCTAATCTTTTTTAAAACAATTAAGGTCATTAATTCGAATAAGGGGAGGCTTAGAATCATTAAATCTTGTAAGATGATGCATCTTGGGGCCAAAAAACATAATTATTAAAAAGTAGGTCACAGTGACCTACTTTTTGAACTTTGCAGGCATTCGATTTCAAAGCATTTTAGAGGCATAATTTGGACATTTTAAGTCCTATGATCATAAAACTTTGTAAGTTGATGCATCTTGGGTCCTCAAAAAAGGTCAACTGAAAAGTAGGTCACCGTGACCTACTTTTCAATTTATATGACTATAATTAAATATTTCAGGTACTAATTGGCTTAGAATCATCAAACATTGTCAGTTGATGCATCTTGGGTCTTCGGGGAAGGTCGACTAAAAAGTAGGTCACAGTGACCTACTTTTGAAAATTTATGGCTTTAATTAAATATTTCGGGTACTAATTGGCTTAGAATCATCAAACTTTGTCAGTTGATGCGTCATGGGTCTTCGGAGTAGGTGGACTGAAAAGTAGGTCACCGTGACCTACTTTCGGAAAATTTATGGCTTTAATAAAATATTTCGGGTACTAATTGGCTTAGAATCATCAAGCTTTGTCAGTTTATGCGTCATGGGTCCTCGGAGTACAACAACTGAAAAGTAGGTCACGGTGACCTACTTTTGAAAATTTATGGCTTTAATCAAATATTTCGGGTACTAATTGGCTTAGAATCATCAAGCTTTGTCAGTTGATGCATCTTGGGTCTTCGGGGAAGGTCGACTAAAAAGTAGGTCACAGTGACCTACTTTTGAAAATTTATGGCGTTAATTAAATATTTCGGGTACTAATTGGCTTAGAATCATCAAACTTTGTCAGTTGATGCATCTTGGGTCTTCAGAGTAGATCGACTAAAAATAGGTCACCATGACCTACTTTTGAAAATTTATGGCTTTAATTAAATATTTCGGGTACTAATTGGCTTAGAATCATCAAACTTTGTCAGTTGATGCGTCATGGGTCTTCGGAGTAGGTCGACTAAAAAGTAGGTCACCGTGACCTACTTTCGGAAAATTTATGGCTTTAATAAAATATTTCGGGTACTAATTGGCTTAGAATCATAAAACTTTGTCAGTTTATGCGTCATGGGTCCTCGGAGTACAACAACTGAAAAGTAGGTCACGGTGACCTACTTTTGAAAATTTATGGCTTTAATCAAATATTTCGGGTACTAATTGGCTTAGAATCATTAAACTTTGTCAGTTGATGCATCTTGGGTCCTCGGAGTACAACAACTGAAAAGTAGGTCACGGTGACCTACTTTTGAAATTTTATGGCTGTATTTAATATTTTCAGGAATTATTTGGCTTAGAATCGTCAAAATTTGTCAGTTGATGCATCTTTGGTCCTCGGAGTAGGTTGACTGAAAAGTAGGTCACTGTGACCTACTTTTGAAAATTTATGGCTGTAATTAAATATTTTGGGTACTTATTGGCTAGAATCATCAAACTTTGTCAGTCGATGTATCTTTGGTCCTCGGAGTACAGCAACTGAAAAGTAGGTCACGGTGACCTACTTTTGAAAATTTATGGCTTTAATTAAATATTACAGGTACTAATTGGCTTAGAATCATCAAACTTTGTCAGTTGATGCATCTTGGGTCCTTGGAGTAAAACAATTGAAAAGTACGTTACTTTGACCTACTTATAAAATTTTATGATTATAATTTTAAAAAATATTTTAGGTATTAATTGGCTTAGAGTCATCAAACTTAGTTGATGGGTCCTCAGAGAATGACAAGTGATAAGTAGGTCACCATGAGCAACTCTCAGGTACTAATTGGCTTAGAATCATCTTGGGTTCTCAGAGTGTGAATTGGAATTTCAAGGGTTTATGTAAATATACAGGATACTTCGAGGCTTCAAATAGAAGTGATAGGTTGTACAGTTAATCAGAAGAGCGATTCAAGGCCCATGGGCCTCTTGTTTTTTTTTTTTTTTTTTTTTTTTTTTACATTACATTCAAAACGTCCAACATCTTTCTTTAAAGTGTCATACTAAATCATGATCGCTATAATCTTTTACTTCATATCGATCAATCGAAAAATAAAGCTCTGAATTGACTCTGAATTGCCCGCCAAAAGCTAGAAACCTAAAAATAAATGTGGGGTTTTCTAGTAAAAGTTGTCGAGAATCAGACATCGGTAATTTATTCATATTGTTTTCCAGAAATTTTTATTTGTCCGCTCGGACTAACAAGTCACAGATTTTATTAGTCCGAATGAAAATGTATTAGTCTGAGACTAATGGACTAACGTGTCGAACCCTGCGTGACGGAAAAAAGGGAAAATTGACCAAAGTAGAATTTTTGCTTAACACATGCAAATTTTTTTCAATTCTTGAAGATATTAGGTTTGGGAAAATTATAGGTTTCAGAACCTAAAAAATCTACTTTTATGGAGAAAAATAAAAAGTAAAAATGCTTTTAGTTTGCCCCAACACAAAAATATTGCTTCGCTCCTTCCTCTTTATTGTACGCATCGAAGAAAAGTCGAGGAATTTACCATGGTGTCAATTCCATAGATATAAATGTCAGATGACCGAGGATTTTGATACAATCTTCAATAAAGATGATCAGAAATTATTCCTCACTTTTGCTTGCTCCAATTCAATGTTGTTTACAAGTTTCACGCTAAAAATAAAAGACAAGTGACGTTGACATTGTTGAAATTGACGATAACAACTTAGTGATAGGTACAACCTTTGTTTTTCCAGCACTTACATTTTGCATTTCTTTTCTTGCTGTACAATGCAGTTGAGTTGTCAAAACTTCGCTTTATTCATATTTCACATAAATCTTTTGTTTTATGTTACAATCATCTTAAAGGGAAACACATGATTTCGACTTATTATGTAACTTTAACTTCAGTTACCAAAGCAGACACTCAAATTAACTAGACTGATTATTTCTCTTGGAAATTTTGTTTTGTTTGTTTGTTTGTTTGTTGTTTAATGTCCCTCTCGAGAATTTTTCTTTCATATGGAGACGCCACCACTTGCCGGTGGAGAGCTGCAAATTTTGTCCTATACTCGGCACTTACGGCCATTGAGCAGTGAGGGGTCTTTTTCGTGCCAACACCTACTGCGACATGGGACCTCGGTTTATACGGTCTCATCCGAAGGACCATCTCTTGGAAATAGAATCCTAGCAAAGCTGCAATAGTTTTCATTGTTTCCCTTCATGAAAGAGAACAATGAATTTGACAAGATATGCAATTTTTGCACAATTTGTAAGCTGGCTCTTAGAATTTTTAACTCAGTCTCCCTTCACAATGGTTAATGTAATGGTACACACTTGAAAGATGAATAAGTATGTCAGAGAATTTGGCTCGCAAAATGAACGCATTAAGGTCTGTGGGTTCTGTTGATAAATTCAAATTTTCTCCATAACCAATAAGGTTATTGTCACTTAGAAATTTAAATTCATTGAAAATATATATATTTATCAACAGACCTATATTTCTACAAAATTGATTGAAAGTTTATTTCCAATGAATATTCATTTGAATAATTTTTGTGATGTCAAAAAAATAAACATGTATATACATGAACTGTGGAATCATCATTGCTTGTGGGGGACTAATGTTTGTTGATTTCATGGGTCACCCTAGGTTAACTCACAAGTTTTCCATATGCATAACTTTGTCAACATATTGGTTCATCGAATCTTCTGTATACAAGTTACTCACCAAATTATGTCCCCACCAACTAATGAAATTTTGATTGTCCGTTTTAAACAATATTTTATTATGATTTACACATAAAAAAGATTGGACAGCAGGCATTGCCTATATACGTCCTCTCCACAATATACTAAATATATTTTGAATTCTAAAACACAATACTATTATAGATTATGTTTGCTATAAACATGACACACAGTTGTAATTTAATTCCTTAAATTCATCTTGATCAGGTTATTTGGATGCTATGAGGCCCTGGATGGGGGGGAGTTAAATGAGGCTTTGGAGGATTTTACGGGAGGAGTGTCGGTCACTCTGGACATGGTTAAAATGAACTTAGCTAATGACGCACAAGAGAGAGCCACGCTGTTTGCCCGGATGCAGAAGGAAGCAGGCAGAAAAGCATTAATGGCAGCATCAATTCCTGTAAGTTTAATTAAATGTATTAAGAATTTATCCACACTATAAATTCCTGTAAGTTAAAATAACTGCATACAGAATGTATCTACAGTATCTATTCCTTTGAATTAAAATAAGTACAACTTGATATCAATTCTTATTCTCAATATTTATCTCTCTGAAGTGGAGTTGTTTCGTAAGTTGATCAAGATATGTATCCATATATGGTTCCTTGTACACATGATAATGAAATAGAAACTAAAGATATTACTGTATACAGGGAATTTTTTTTTGCCCTTCTTTTCTTTTCGCCTGTTTCACCCTTGTTGCAAGTGGACAAATTTAAAATGGGGAGAATTCAAAGATAGCATTATCTCGCCAACATAACTGAGTCTGAGCTAATTTAAAAGGCATTAATTGTTTGCGGATGTGAAAGGTCAAAAATGTATTACAGATCAATTATTCAACATGGCTAAATAATAAAATTTTAGGAAGCAGACAATAAGAAATTTACAATCATTTATACATTTTTATCTCTTTTATTGTAGGCAGAGTCCTCAGAAGAAATGGAGGCTGCAACAGAAACTGGTCTGGTCAAAGGTCATGCCTATGGGGTCACAGCTGTCAAAAATGTTCCTCTGGAGGGTTCTGGACTCTTCAGCTTTTTCAAGACAGAGAAAATTGCCATGATTCGTCTGCGGAATCCTTGGGGACAAGGAGAATGGAATGGGGCTTTCAGTGATGGGTGAGTGACAGGGTGTGGATCTGTTACTATTGAAATAATTTGTCATCTGGTATACTGAATGTACAATGTATATGTATTATATTCTCAATATCAGAAACATTGTAATTGGGTATTTTGAAGAACACATGTTTATTGAAAAGCTTAAAAAACAGTTTATCTTTACATCTGTTTGTCTTTTGCTTACTTTTCCACTTGTGGCCTTTATAAACTTTGGAAGAAAGACAAAACAATTTGCAGTGCTGAAAAAGGTTGTTAATGATATAGGAAAAAAGTAAAGTAAATGAAGGTGCAATGGGACAAAATGTAGACTTGCATCTTTTGGTATTCTTGCTTTCCCGGAATCTATAATGAAGATCAGCTAGTATAAGAAAAAATTTTTTTTTGTTTTTCTTGTAGGTCACCTGAATGGCAGAAGATTTCAAAAGATGACAGAGATAAAATTGGCCTTACTTTTGAAGAGGATGGAGAATTTTGGTAATTAGGGCCCTGCAAGGATTTGCGGGTGCCCTATAGTAATCACTCTGTCTGTCTGTCTGTCTGTCTGTCTGTCCGTCTGTCATTCTTCCATCCACAAATTTTCTGTTTTTTTCTAATAACTTTTTTTGTAGTTGACCAATTAAGTTCAAATTTGGTATGTTGGTTGAAGAGGCAGTAAGACATATTTTGATGCTAAGTTTGGTTCTCTATGTCATCCAATTTGGAGCTGGGGTGGTGGGGTAGATTCCTTAACTTTACATTAGAATGAATGCCAGGGCAAAGAGAGATAACTGCTGAGAATGTTCCTAATGTAAACCATGAAAGCTGCAACTAGTCCCATGGGATTAATTAACTTTCCTCTTGAAGAAAATCCAAAGCATTATCTGTTTCTGTCAAATTGAGATTAATTAACACCTGTGTCTGCAAATGAAGTTTGTTTTGAAGTTAAGGTCAATTCTGAATGATGTTTACATTCTCTGAAATGTGGATTTAAATAATGTTCATACTTTATTTTGGTAAAATATACAATGAGTTATGATTTTATTGAATTCTAAAAACAAGATAAACATAATGATATGTTGTTTTTTTTTTAATTTTTTTGTTTTTATTTATTTATTTTATTTATTTATTCATTTTTTTTTTGGCTGTCATATGTAAATTCAAGAAATCTATTAATTATAATGGGTAGTCCAATAATAATCTCATTCTATCATTACTGAAAGAGTTCTGATTGTAAACTTGGAAGAAAAGGATAAGAGAGCAGTACAATTAATTATCGTGTCTGGGGCAGAAGATTTTCCAGGCTTATCTTTAGTTGTCACTTTAAGATAAATTAACCTTTGTCTGCAACTGATGTTTGTTTTGAAGTTAAGGTCAAGCCTGGGTGATATTTGAAAACACATGCTGTATTCTTGTTTAAATATACATTTAATTGAGTTATTATAGATGTGTTGTTTTTTACTGCCTTATGTAAATACAGGGATACTCTTTACAGGTTGTTGGATATTTAGGAATTATCTTGAAATTTTATAAATACAGTTGTTATTGCATATTCTTCTTCATATATTTTAAATTTTTGTAATCATTTAAAATTCTCATTCTTTTAGCTGCACCCTTATATTTCTACCCCTCGCGGGGCCCTTGCTGACTGGTCAGTTTTCTAGTTACTTTTGTTAATTAACAAAGCTTTTTTTTAGAAAAAAAAGTTCTCTGTCTATGTTAGAAACTAACCTGCCTGGTGTTGCCTGTATCTTGTAAATGTATATCTGGCATAACATTTTAATATTCTTAACATCAAATTGTAATTTTTTACCAAATCACTACAGTTTAGATTATAATTCCAATTTCTTACATTTCTGCAATTTCATCACTTATAAGCCTGGTTGAATTTTTTTGATTAAAAAATTTAATTCATTGTCAGTTCTTGAAACTGTTCTCCTCAAAAGAATTAAATTTAAGCTCATTTTAGCACTGCATGTATATTTGATTTCTTACTGTGACCCATACGATTTTTGTTTCTTTGTATACCAGGATGACATTTGATGACTATTGCAAGTACTTTGTACAGACAGCCATTTGTCGAGTTGTCAATACCTCTATGTTTTCACTAAGTAAAACCTGGCATGAGGGACTAGCCCACGGGGCGTGGAAAACTCCAGGGAGAGCTGGGGGCTGCATTAATCATAAGGAAACATTCACCAAGAATCCACAGGTACTGCAATTTTGTTTTAATGTATCATTACAACCAATTAGAATGGTCATCTCCTAAAGAAATCTCATTTGACAACAAAGATCTTAAACTTGCTTAAACCACAGATGTATATTAAGGTGAAAAAAATTGATAGTTTGGAGTACAAAGATTGAATATTGTAGTGTATTATTTTATGATTTTTATTTCATATATCTGTGATTTATTTTCAGTTTCGTTTTGATATCACAGAGGATGACGATGAGCCATTGTTTCACTTGCTACAGAAAACTAGCCGGACAGCTACAGGAGATCAGGAGAAAACTATTGGATTCTCTATTTTTAAGGTCATTAGCACTGAAAACTTCCTCTGAGACATCTGAGGCAAAGACTCAAGTGAGCTTTTCTGATCAGAATTTGTCAACATCCTTTTGTATGGCATTTGTCTTTTGCTGTCTGTTAATTTTTCTTAATTTGGGTTCAACGTAAACACAGAACCACAGGACCAGTTTCTACCAAGTTTGGCACAAAATATCATTGGATAAAAGGTTCTTCAAGGTGTTCAGGTGAAGGACTAAAATCAATTCTCAAGATAAAATTATAAAAAATAGTGAAAGTAGCCTAGGGTCATCATCCTTTCATGAACCAAGAACCAGAAAAGATAAGACTTAAATTAAGAAAAAACCTTCCTATTGAATTTTGATTCAAATTCAAATCAGTGCTTTTAAGACCAGGCTGGATCACACTTGGGGGTCAAAATTTTCGTAGGATGATATAAGAGTATATCTTTAAATATCTCAGAAATAGCCAGACCAAAATTAGTCTTGCATTAATAATATTATATTCAAACAATCCATGAAGTGAAGAATCGGATCTATTTAAATCATGAATATGGTCCCCAAATATAATTGGACTTCAATACACATGTCCAAGTGTTACATAGAAAATATAGAAAGAAAAAGATGAGTTCAGGATAAGTCAAATTGTTATAAAAGCATGTAATGAAGATTATGATTTCCCTGTGGCAAGGATAAAGCCACAGTTGTGGTTAAAGATTCACAAAGGAATATATAAAGAAAATCTTTTAAACTCTTCTTATAAGAACAGCAAGCCTTGTGTTTGTCCATCCCTCTGTTAGCGTTTATGTGTTTGTATCATGCACAGTTTTTAAGTCTGGAATCATCAAACATGAGTTAATATTTGTAATTTGGGGTTAGTGTGTTTTGATGGTAAAAGTAGATTACAGTGACCTCATTTGATTGTGTGGTCATGCATAGTAAAATTGTGTTTGATATTTTGTTGTTAGGTGGGGCATTGTTGAAAAAAGACTTTTTTGGTACATCAAATGAGGCTTGCTGTTTAAGAGAATTACAGTACTGTTCTTATACAATTACCATTGCTATAAACAAGAGAAAAATTTTCTCTATGGAAAACAGGTTGTGTGTTGTATGGTGCATGTAGCAATCAACTTTCACAACTCATTATTAAATATTCTAGGTTGAGAAAAATAGAAGATGCAGGATTCATAATCACACCAAGCAGACTTTTATGGAATCCAGTGCCTTCAAAAACAGCAGGTCAATATTTCTACAGCCAGCCCTCAAAGCAGGGCGCTATGTGGCTATCGTCTGCACATTTGACCCAAATATTGAGGGGGAGTTCCTCTTTAGGATGTACTCTAGTTCAGCCAATAATTTCCAGTAAGTAAGCCATTTTTAAAAAGCTTGGTATAACAAATTTTTTTTATTCTAAGTAGCATAGAATGATGGGGAGAAAATAACCAAATAGACAATCATTGTATGTTCAGCTCACCTGAGGCGAAAACTCGGGAACTTTTCTGATCACATTTTGTGGTCTGTTCATCTATCCATCTGTAAACTTTTCACATTTTCATTTTCTTTTGGAAGGAGTAAAAAGGAATACAACTCTCTCATACTGTATTTCAAATTGTATCTTGATGAAAGTTAATGAAAATCTACCCCAAGATGAATTCCAAACAAAAGATAAAGCAATCAAAGTCAGTTTATGCACAAAATTGTTGTCCGAGACAAAAAAAAATTGTAAGCAATTAAATCTACAGATAAAAATAATTGTTGATGTAAAGAAAAGTAGTTTATTTTCTAGAATAAACCGGACTCTGTTAGGTTTTGTCATAAGGTTTGCACTACAAGACACATTGTGTTTGTCTAGGTTGATTACCAACATGTAAGCAAATTCTGTGTCTATTGCACATTTGGGTGCTTTTTACACTCCAGAACATGACTTCTCTTAATTCTGATCGAGTTTCAGATTCATTGATTCATTGAGTCAACATAAAAGATATTCAACCAAAACCTTTGGTTATAGCAGAAAAGCAGAAAAAATGTTATCTTTGATGATCTTTGACATTTTGATCCGAAAAAAATGGGTTCATTAGGAATGTAACAAAATACATGTATAAAGCAGTACATTAAAAATTGGTCATAATATCATAATATGAAAAAAATATCCTGTTTAACTCTATATATCAAATTTTAGGCATTTTATATTCATGGATTCTAATGAAACAAAGGTTACAGCTTTGCTTCTCTTGTATGAATTATGAAGTGTTTACAAGCAACTTTTTAGTTGAACCCTTTTGAGGTGATTTTTATGTCCCCCTTTGAAGAAAGGAGGGCATATTGCTTTGCTGCTGTCTGTCGGTTGGTCTGTCTATACATGTAGGTCCACCAACAGTTTCCGTTCATTTTCTTCGCAGAGGTTGCACATAAATGAAATTTGGTATACAGATTTATCATAAAAATATCTAGGTCAAGTTCTGTTTTGGCTACAATCGAGCAATTTTTGACAGAGTTATGCCCCTTGGACTAAAATTCCAATTATTGGGGGGGGGGGGGGGGAATGTGTTTCGCAAACATCTCTTGTTTTTTTTTTTTTAAATTAAAGTTTTTATACTTGAAGAAACAATCTACATATGCTTTATCCAATCTTTAGGGAGTTGACTTTAGATAAGCCTGGAAAGGGATGTCTGAATTACTGCTGTTGCTGCTGTTTTGGAGGTGGAGCGAGACTTGTGACCCAGATCCAGATACTAAAGGCAGAGGGGCTGGAGAGACAGGATGTGGCTTCAGGTATTTTTCAGAAATATGTGGGTCAATAGGTGTATGAATGACTTTTTACACATAATATGAAAGTTGAAAGAGAAATGGGTGTATCAAATGAATTATTTGGGGATATATTTTTGATTTTTATTATCAAGGAGCTGATCCATACTGCATTATATCATGCGAGAGAGAAAAAGTTCGGACTCGGACTGTAGATGACACAATAAATCCTGAGTGGAATGAGTCAGCTATTTTCTACAGGAGAAATATGAGGAAACCCATTAAGATTCAGGTACTGTACACTATATGCCAGCATTTTTCTTTGCACTTTTGAAATGGTTAGGATACTTCGGGCCTTTCAAAATGTGTTGGTATCTGGTACTTTTACCTGGCTGAAATTATGGTTGTACCAGCTACAATATTTGATGGAGAAAAATTTGATAGAATATTTAATTAAAATCCTGTATCTTTTTGAAGCCCCGATACTATGCTCACCCATTGCTAAAATTTGGGATCAATTTTTAAATAATTCCTATGTGGAATTCTTCATGAAGAATTGTGAATAGGAAGATAGCTTGTTTTTGTCATCCCTCTACGTTGTTTTCTTCTTACAGATTTGGAATAGCAATGTCATCAGAGACTCGTACCTAGGAAAGCATGTGTTCACAAGTACTGCTGATTTCAATGACAACATCCAGTCTCTTGAACTTGTGGGGAGGGGTAAAAATGGAGAGAAGAAACCAGGAAAATTAGTCATCAAGATCACCCAAAGCAGGAACCTTTTAGCTGTGTAATGTCTAATGTTAAGTCAAATGAAAGAACATTTTAGTTTTGCACCTCTCCTATGCTTAATGAAGTGGTGAGGAAGCTGTGTACTGTATGGGGAAAAATATATTAAGGTCAAGGAGTAAATTTTTCACTACATTTGCAATCTCTACAAAGCCAGAAATTCAAGACATAGAAAATAATTTATATTTCAAAGGGGTATT
Source organism: Saccostrea echinata (assembly GCF_033153115.1). Classification (NCBI taxonomy): domain Eukaryota; kingdom Metazoa; phylum Mollusca; class Bivalvia; order Ostreida; family Ostreidae; genus Saccostrea; species Saccostrea echinata. The sequence continues at coordinate 29,651,529 of NW_026889765.1, read as the reverse complement.
ATTTACACAGTTTAGACAAAATTCAAACATCCATGATGACTTAAGGAAAATTATTGTGAAGTCGCTAATTTTCATGGGAATAAAAAATTGAAATGTCATTTTTTTTCATGAAGAAATGAAAAAATTCATGTCATGCAGGACATGTTAAAATTTTAAATCAAGGGAACGCTTCTTCAGCCACAAAATTAAAACTCTATGAACCAATAATTTTTCCCAAATCACAAGAATTTGACAACCCCCCCACCCCCCCCCCAAATGATTTTGCAGTAAGTGAAAATATAGATTTTCAAATTTTACCCCTAATATTGAATATGAATGCTCATTGGGAAACCTTGCCTTAACTCATTTCAAATTAAATAGAAAGTATATTTTTTTTTGCTTATGAGCAAGATAAATTAAGTCAAAGAGAAACATTTGTATGATTTAAAAGAAAGGGATTTTATATTTTTATAAACATTTCACAAGGACCTTGTGCTTGTATATAGGATTTTGCAATTGAATGATATATTATTTGAATTAGTGTTGTTGAAATGCAGTTGTTGAGTATTTTTTCAAATATGGAATGGATTCAAAGCTGTTTTGAAATCATGAGGTCAACTTTAAAAAAGTTGACAAAATTAGATTTTAAGTTATAATTGTCCAAGCTGTTTTAAAATCATAAGATCAACTTCAGAAAAAGTTGACAAATTTAAACAATAGGTTATATTTTTTTTTAGTTTCCACTTAGCAAATTTCCTGACTTTTTCAAAGAACATTGTTAAATACTAGCAGACCATTGCCATTTTTCTGATGTACAGATATTGTCAAACTTTCAACCTTTTTGATATAACCACCTTTACAGTACATTATGTATTTGCTTTGAACAGGTTTTAAGTAAATATCTAATATATTACAACTATTATACCCACTTATGATATACCGGTAAAGTCAGCACAATTCATAAGAGGGACTATGTTTTTTTGCTAAAACCATGATTTGATACAAGCGATTAGACTTTTATTAGCTCACCTGAGCCGAAGGCTCAAGTGAGCTTTTCTGATCACATTTTGTCCGTCGTCCGTCCGTCCGTCTGTCCGTCTGTCTGTCTGTCTGTCCGTCCGTCTGTAAACTTTTCACATTTTTGACTTCTTCTCAAGAACCACTGGGCCAATTTTGACCAAACTTGGTACAAAGCATCCTTGGGTGAAGGGGAATTTAAATTGTTAAAATGAAGGGCCAAGTCCCCTCACAAGGGGAGATAATCAAGAGAAGACAAAAATAGGGTGGGGTCATTAAAAAATCTTCTTCTCAAGAACCACAGGGCCAGTAAAGCTGAAACTTATATGGAAGCATCCTGGGGTAGTGTAGATTCTAAATTGTTCAAATCATGACCCCCGGGGGTAGGGCGGGGCCACAATAGGGAATCAATGTTTTACATAGAAATATATAGGAAAAATCTTTAAAAATCTTCTTCTCAAGAACCACTGGGCCAGAAAAGCTGAAACTTATGTGGAAGCATCCTGGGGTAGTGTAGATTCTAAATTGTAAAAATCATGACCCCCGGGGGTAGGGCGGGGCCACAATAGGGAATCCAAGTTTTACATTGAAATATATAGGAAAAATCTTTAAAAATCTTCTTCTCAAGAACCACTGGGCCAGAAAAGCTGAAACTTATGTGGAAGCATCCTGGGATAGTGTAGATTCTAAATTGTTCAAATCATGACCCCCGGGGGAAGGGCGGGGCCACAATAGGGAATCCAAGTTTTACATTGAAATATATAGGAAAAATCTTTAAAAATCTTCTTCTCAAGAACCACTGGGCCAGAAAAACTGAAACTTATGTGGAAGCATCCTGGGGTAGTGTAGATTCTAAATTGTTCAAATCATGACCCCGGGGGTAGGGCGGGGCCACAATAGGAAATACAAGTTTTACATTGAAATATATAGGAAAAATCTTTAAAAAACTTCTTCTCAAGAACCACTGGGCCAGAAAAGCTGAAACTTATGTGGAAGCATCCTGGGGTAGTGTAGATTCTAAATTGTTTAAATCATGACATCCGGGGGTAGGGCGGGGCCACAATAGGGAATCCAAGTTTTACATTGAAATATGTATAGGAAAAATCTTTAAAAATCTTCTTCTCAAGAACCACTGGGCCAGAAAAGCTGAAACTTATGTGGAAGCATCCTGGGGTAGTGTAGATTCTAAATTGTTCAAATCATGACCCCCGGGGGTAGGGCGGGGCCACAATAGGAAATACAAGTTTTACATTGAAATATATAGGAAAAATCTTTAAAAATCTTCTTCTCAAGAACCACTGGGCCAGAAAAGCTGAAACTTATGTGGAAGCATCCTGGGGTAGTGTAGATTCTAATTTGTTCAAATCATGACCCCCGGGGGTAGGGTGGGGCCACAATAGGAAATACAAGTTTTACATTGAAATATATAGGAAAAATCTTTAAAAATCTTCTTCTCAAGAACCACTGGGCCAGAAAAACTGAAACTTATGTGGAAGCATCCTGGGGTAGTGTAGATTCTAAATTGTTCAAATCATGACCCCCGGGGGTAGGGTGGGGCCACAATAGGAAATACAAGTCTTACATTGAAATATATAGGAAAAATCTTTAAAAATCTTCTTCTCAAGAACCACTGGGCCAGAAAAGCTGAAACTTATGTGGAAGCATCCTCAAGTAGTGTACACTCTAAATTATTCAAATCATGACCCAGGGGATAGGGCGGGGCCACAATAGGGGGAATCCCAAGTTTTACATTGAAATATATAGGAAAAATCTTTAAAAATCCTCTCAAGAACCACTGGACCAGAAAAACTGAAACTTATGTGGAAGCATCCTGGGGTAGTGTAGATTCTAAATTGTTCAAATCATGGCCCCTGGGGGAGGGTGGGGCCACAATAGGTATTACAAGGGGGGAGTCTGGTAATGAACAGCATGGCCAAAGTTACTCAGGTGAGCGATGTGGCCCATGGGCCTCTTGTAAAGTTGTACTACCTAAGGTATTGTTTAATTGTATCCATGTATTGGTTTGGTCTAACCATGTTTATTAGTACTGCATGATTTTTGCTGTAAATAGTAGATTTTTTTAACCTCTAATCATATTATAATAATAGTCGTGTGTACTAAATACATTTAGTCACTTTGTCTAAATGATATCTATTACTGATCAAGAAAAGGTAAACTTCTTAACCTTCTCAGAAATTGGAAAAATATCTTTCCCTTTTATAGCAGACTTAAGTCTGTCCCCTAACCCCAAAGATTCTCCATGTGTTCTGGACAAGATGGCTTAATTTGAGGTAATCAGAATTATCATGCTGTATCATTTTCCCCCCTCAAAAGCTAGTGTTTATAGTAAAGGTTTGTCTTTTTGAGCTGTACTTTTTTATTTCAAAGTTCAGTGAAATTAGATAATTACAAAATATTGAAGAATCTATTGTATTGGAATTAATTTTGTAGTCTTTGACAATTTCTGACCAGAAAGTTTTTCCTTTTCAAGATAAAATAGTTTTTGCATACACTGTGTATTTTGAAAACCAATAATTAATACCAGTACCTGTATTGTTCTATTAATGAATACCATTTGTTTATAACAACTGCAGACTAGATAGAATTTGTTTGCATGACCACAGTTCTTATCTCACTTTAGCTGAAAATTTGTGAGGTTTTCTCTTCACCCGTTGTCTGGAATTTGTCCGTCTGTAAACTTTTCACATTTTTTACTTCTTCTCAAGAACCACAGGGCCAATTTTGGCCAAATTTGGCACAAAGCATCCTTTAGGGGATCGATTCTTCATTATGCAAATGAAGGACCAAGTTCCCTTCCAAGGGGATAATCAAGAGAAAGTAAAAACAGGGTTGGTCATTCAAAAATCCTCGTTTTAAGAACACACAACCAGAAAAGGTGAAACTTATGTGAAAGCTTTCTGGGGTAGTGTAGATTTTAAATTGTTCAAATCATGCCCCTGGGGTAAGGTGGGGCCACAAGAGGGGATCAAAGTTTTACTTTGAAATATATATAGGAAAAAAATCTTTTAAAATCTTGTTCTCAAGACCAATTGGACCAGAAAAGATGAAACTTATGTGAAAGCTTCCTGAGGTCATGTGGATTCTAAATTTTTCAAATTAAGCCACCCTTGGGTAGGGTGGGGCCACAATAAGTGATCAAATGTTTACATTAAAATATATAGGAAAAAATCTTTTAAAAATCTTCCTCTCAAGAACCACTGGATTAGAAAATATGAAACTTGCTTGAAAGCTTTGTGAGGTAGTTTAAGTTAAAATTTGTTCAAATCGTGGCCCCTGAGGCTAGGTTGGGCCACAATATGGGATCAATGTTTTACATTAAAATACATCAGGGAAAAAAATCTTTAAAAATCTTCTTCTCAAGAACCACTTGATGAGAAAAGATGAACCTCATGTAAAATCTTCTTATTATTATGTAGAGCCTAAATTATTCAAATCATGGCTCCTGGGGATTAGGGTTTGGCCACAATAGGGGAACAAAGTTTTACATGGGACTATAATGAAGCATCCCCAGTTGTGGAGTCAGTCCTTTGAGACAAGAAAATGGGGTCAGAATTTTTCATAGAAAAATAACAATCTTTCTAAAATCTAAGGAGGAATAGCAAGGCTAAATTACTCAGGTGAGCGTTATGACCTATGGCTCTTTTGTTGCAGTTATGAAGCAAGTGAAATAGACAATGTGTTTTAATTCTTTTATTGTGATCAGTTGACAAAGACAAATGCATACTCAAGCATGGTGAAAACTGACTGCAGAGTTGCGTCATTGTCCATCCATGTATATCCTACACAAATCTTTTATTGTGGTCATTTGTTTCTGATTATGAAGTACATGATTGTATGTACACATCTTGTCAAAAATATGAAGTAATAGTACAGTGTAATTAATTGTTAAACAGTTAATGCAAGACATTACTTTAAAAAGAATTTTAAGATGTACATGTATTTCATTTCTGTTAGAATTTGCCAGTTTCTGATAACCCCAAAGATCTTATATTTTCATGTGTACTTCTTTTGTACTTTGAATCTTAAAATACTCATTTTTTATGTACAGTTTATGTATAATTTTAGTTTACCTTTCGTCCATTTATTTCTAACAGTATATGTAAGTTTCTGTTGTTCCTGAGTTGTACTAGATCTGATTGTCTTTAGTGATGTTTGTGTATGGTGCATATAACAATTTAACACAAATTTAGCTGCCTTAGCCGCCTACTTTTTAATGCCCAGAAATAGAAAAGTTCTGTTAAGTTTTGTTGATATAGTCATAGATATATTTACAGATTATAAGATATTTTTCATTTTTTCTGTTAAAATTTACCACCACAACTGTGTTGTAAGACTCCCCTCTCTCTCCAGATCCTGAGCTCAGTGCAAAAAAAAAAAAAAAAAAAAAAATGTACAACAAAATTAACTAATTTTACATCAATTTACGAAGATGGAAGCAGTGTAAAATATTTTATTACTTTTTAAAAAATTTGTTGGTCACTATTTTTAAAGAATTCCAAGTAAAATCCTGAATTTAGTTGAGATATACCGTATGGTTGGATTAACTTGAAGGTTGTGACATACATGTAGCATTTTTTGGAGGAATATTAATAATTACTGTATAACATGGTATTTTTTCTGTATTTTTATGTCAGTTTTTTTCTTCTGCTAAATGGTGAATAAAACTGGAGATCTTAGTGAATGGATAGATTTCTTTCAGAATAGAGTACTAGTAATTCATTTTAAACATTGGGTATATTGGTGAATATGCTTATTTATTTAATGTTAGTTTTATATTTTATCAATCCTTTTTTTATCGGTTGTAATTGCATTGCATTTATTATTTCTGTGTAAATTTGGAGGTGTTGCTATGCATGCAGGGTATATTTTTAATATTTTTTAATTTGCTTTTGTAATAAATTTTTTTATTTAACCACTGTTTTGTTATTCACTATCACTTATATGAGAGGAGTTTAACACCTCTAGACTAGGTCTAGAGGTGCCGCGTATCTAGTGAAGGGGATAAATAATTCTGTAAAATATTAAAAATACATTCATAATTGAAATAATGAAATGATATATGCATAAAGACTGGTTGTGAAGTAAACAGGATCTCCTATGCATCGTTTAAGTTTTTTCCATGAATTTGTGTGCTTAAAGCATAAATTTTATATTTGCAGTTCCGCGATTTCATTTCATAAGTTGGTTTCCTAAATTTGAGCCAAATTAGTCAAAGATATAATATTATTGTAAACACATATACGTTTATTATAAACAGTAAATAGGTACTTTCCATTTCAACATGGTAGTACGCGAAATACAGGGAAAGGAGACTATACCTTTTATATGGTAGAATACAGATTGTGATTTTGAACACCCCCCCCCCCCCACACACACACACACACTGGACACAAGACTCCATTGTAAAGTTAGCAAGATTATACATGTAAATGAAATAAAGCTTCTTATTGTCTTGAGAACTTTCTGATCTGACCCCCCCCCCCCCATTAACGGAATAGAATTTACATGTTTGGTTAGTTTTCCTTTCTTTTTTCTCTTGTCAAAAATTTCTCTTGTCAAAAATCCAGAACTCCCTCTCACTTGCCAAGTTTCTATAGTAAAGTAGTACCCCCCCCCCCTTCCAAAAGGTGACCTCCGCCACAAAAAGTCCGTGAGAAGTTTCCTCACGTCTCTTCTCCCAATCATTGGTTAGATCCCGTTTTGGCTGTCAAAAATATTCTGCGACAGCTTTTTTAGTTGGTATGGAACACCTCCCCCCCCCCCCCTCCTCGGGAATGGATACGTTATTGGATAATTTCTGCAGAATTCAATTAAGCCACTTGTTATTACAATCGTTATGACATGAATGCAGCCCTGTCTAGAGTTGACATTGGGGAATAAAACTAAAACTTCGACTGTAATTTGTAATCATACATTTGAGTTCCATGATCTGCAGACGGAGAAGAAAATGTTTTACTTAAACATTTGCATTTTAGAGGACCATTACTGATTTACTAACCTTATTAAGCAGGGGGGAAAAACCAAGGAGTCCTAGAGGAAAATATAAATTGCATCTTTTTATTTGTTTGTTTGTCCGTACATTCTTGAAATCAACAGAACAAGGATATATAGAATTTTCATTTTTTTAATTTCTGTATATCTAGAACAAATGAGTAAATTCAAATCCAATTGTTTTATTTGATGCACATTTTCAAAAAGTGCACTTACGGAAAATGTCCATGTAAAATATAAAACTCATATAACATTTTTGTACAAACATCATTATATAGATTAAATACAGGCCTACAGTATGAACATAGTAAAAAAGACAATCACAACTAGACTCCATTGTGAAGAGTTCAATGTTCAGTATGATTTTGTCCATCCTGTGTAGCTGGTGGATCTTCCTGGGATCTTTCTTTTCTGCTCTCAAACTGTAATACATGTTCATCCATTGGTGCACAGAGAATTTTGAATACGACTTTTTAGAATGTATATATTGAGGTTGTAATGAATAATACATAGAAAAATAAATAGAAACTGCAACAGATTTGGGAAACTTACATGGATCTTACATGCCGTAATAAGTCCATCAATATATTGCATTACTTCTTTCTGTTTGTCTACGTCTTGTTTTTTGGAGGTATTTAGACGACCCACTGAATTCTTTATTTCCTCCAAAGACTTTTTTCTTACTTCATACGACATTTCCTTTGAATTATATATGAAATATTAATATTGATAACCAGTGTAAACAAAAGGCTCATGGACCAAAAAGATTATACGAGTCGCCTTTTTCGCCTGACAAATGTATATATTAAAAAAAAACATCAAGTCTCTGATTTCAATTTACAGTATATTGAGGCTCGATTTCAAGATTGTGGCCTTATGGCAGAGGTTTGCATATTTGTTCAAGACAATGTTTTGAATGTGAATCCACACATAAAAATATTTAGATTTTGAAATTATTTGAACAATGTTGAATCTACACTACAAGTAAATAAGAATATGTAAAATTTTTAATCTTGACTACATTGGATGTTTCCCTACTGACAGGCCCGTAGACCGCCCCCCCCCCTCCCCCCCGAATTATTTTAACAATATATACCTCACTATAGAAAACGATGTTAATTTCCAGCCCCCGCACGTTTTCAATATAACGTGGCCAGTATATACTATACATTAGAAAACAAAGCTAATTTGTAGTTCTGCCCCCTTTTTAACTTTTTGCTTGTGTAGAATTTCTATTACCCCCCCCCCCCCCCCAAATCAAAACAAAAAACAAAACTAAGACTGAAAATGCTTCCTACAGGCAAGTACTGATTTGATCTTACTGTGATCCTGCCCTTTTTTAAAAGATTTTTTTTAAAATGATGAGATTCCCTATCATGATCTCGCCTAAGTCCATATTTGAACAAACTTTATACACCTATACTACACCGAAATACTAAATATATCTGCAGTCTTGTGAAGAACATTCTTCAAGAATTTTTTCATAGTTATTCCCATGTAAAACTTTTAACCCAACAATTGTGCCTCTATAGACAATTTATGCAAGACTCCATCTATACTACATTGGGAAAATACAGTTTCGTACTTTCTTTGGTGGTGGGGGCTTTGATTTGGGAAAAAACAACTGGATCTTCACTCATTAAGAAAGCTTTCAAATTTTTTAGGAGATTTTCAATTGACCCGACCCTATTTCAGCTAATAGTATTTCCTAGCTTACTTCCTCGAAAAATGTTTCACCCTTTATTTGAAAGCTAAGACTATATGTATAATCCCCTTTAACTAAGGATGCTTCGTAACAATTGGGATGAAACTGACCCTGTGGTTCTCGAAAAGAAGTTGAAAAACCGACAAGTTTATGAAAGACAATTATAGAACACATTGACACTGGATAGATCACTTTAGTCTTTGGCAAAGGTAAACTTGAAAGAGAATAGAATAACCAGCCTTCCACTTCCACCCGATCCCCGAAATAATATCACAGCTTTATCGGGAAAGCAATCTTACCCATTTGGTGACGCCATCCTTCGGCTCTGACGACAAAAATTCATCTTTGACTCCAATAGCTTCTTGTTTGTACTTATCTAAGTCTTTCTCCACGTCTACTATATGCTTAGAAAAGTATGAAATATAATTGTAAAAAATATGCATAGAACATATTATAACAAAAACATCAAGGGGTGGGGTGGTTATTCGTTTTTGTTAGAAATTTATTCAAAGTTATATCTGATAAGTTAAATTTCAACCTTTCTCCTGGCTAAAAGCATCTGTTTGATTTCACAGCCGTAACAAGTTGGTTTTTTCTCTGGTCGTACCCTCTGGAGGCACACCCTGCATCGCCAATCTGTGAACAGTTTGACAATAAAAAGGCACGCTTTAATTAAACATTCTCAGCATACTATTTGATTTAAACAAAGATGGCTAACCTTTCTTCCATGAATCGTCCTTTGGGGGTGCTGAGTAGGCCTTGATGAGATCCCCTGAACCAAACTGAATTATAATTTTTTTTTTTTTAAATATTATCTTAATTACTTTGTAAGATAAAATCATAAATAAAATTGCAATCAAAAGTATAAATTTTTACTGTAGAATCATTTTAATTCGTGGGGGTCAACATTCGAAGGTAAACAAAATTTTGTAATTGGGTAACTCGTTGATTGTTGCGTACAAAGTGTTAAATTCTTTTACTTCATTTAGATATTTTGTAGAATGGTCTTTACCAGCATATAAAAATTGGGTGTACCCTTTTTACAGAAAAAAATCTTTACGCTAGTGACCTCAACGAATTCAAGAATTAATCTACAGAGGGAGAATGAAAAACGAAAATTATAATTAGTTAAGTAAATGGTTTCATTGAATTTGACAAATTTTGAGATTTGTCGTCCTTTGGAAAGTTTACACTGAAAATTATTTATAACGAATTAAACTTACATAATGGTCCTTGTAATCATATCTATGTATATTCTTTTGTCTCTCCTTTTCCCGCCTCTTGGCCACGCAGATAAGACATAGGGTTCCCGCCGTCCCTACGTCAGACATCTTACATCCGATACAGAAGGTATCTAAATCGTAAGTAAATATGCCAAAACAGAAGGTATCTAAATCGTAAGTAAATATACCAAAACAGAAGGTATCTAAATCGTAAGTAAATATACCAAAACAGAAGGTATCTAAATCGTAAGTAAATATACCAAAACAGAAGGTATCTAATTCGTAAGTAAATATACCAATACAGAAGGTATCTAAATCGTAAGTAAATATACCAAAACAGAAGGTATCTAAATCGTAAGTAAATTTACCAATACAGAAGGTATCTAAATCGTAAGTAAATATACCAAAACAGAAGGTATCTAAATCGTAAGTAAATGTACCAAAACAGAAGGTATCTAAATCGTAAGTACACATTATATCAACAGAAGATGTCCAATCCATATAGGTAAAGATCATACCAACAAAACTGCCTAAATCAGAGAAAAGCATCATACCAATACAGAAGGTGCCTAAATCATGTAATCATCATACCAACACGCAAGGTGCCTAAATCATGTAAACATCATACCAATACAGAAGGTGCCTAAATCATGTAATCATCATACCAACACAGAAGGTGCCTAAATCAGAGAAAAGCATCAAACCAATACAGAAGGTGCCTAAATCAAAAGTAAATATCATACCAACACAGAAGGTGTCTAAAATCATATATATATACATCATACCAACACAAAAGGTGCCTAAATCACGTAAACATCATACCAACACAGAAGGTGCCTAAATCATATAAAAACATCTTACCAACACAGAAGGTGCCTAAAATCATATATAAACATCATACCAACACAGAAGGTGCCTAAAATCATATATAAACATCATACTAACACAGAAGGTGCCTAATTCATGTAACCATCATATCAACACAGAAGGTGCCTAATTCATGTAAACATCATACCAACATAGAAGATGCCAAAATCCTGAATAAACATCATACCAACACAGAAGGTGCCTAAATCATGCAAACACCATACCAACATAGATGTTAAAAAAATCATACCAGCACAGAAGGTGCCTATATAAATCACGTAAACATCATACCAACACAGAAGGTGTCTAAATCACGTAAACATCATACCAACATAGAAGATGTCTAAATCACGTAAACATCATACCAACACAGAAGGTGTCTAAATCACGTAAACATCATACCATCACAGAAGATGTCTAACTCACGTAAACATCATACCAACACAGAAGGTGCCTAAATCTCGTAAACATCATACCAACACAGAAGATGCCTAAAATCATGTAACCTTCAGACCAACACATAAGGTGCCTAAATCATCGTTAAAATGTATAGCGCACAACATACCAACACAGAAAGTGCCTAAATCATACGTAAACAACATACCATTACAGAAGGTGTCTATATCATGTAAACATACATACCAACATTAATATTGCCTAAATCATATAAAAACATCATATCAACGCTGAGGGTACTTAAATAGTGAGTAAACTTCAAATCAACACAGAAGGTGCTTAAGTGATAAGACTTAAGTTCCAATACAGAATGTGTTTAAATCATAAATTAATAGCATATACTAGTACCTCTCAGAAGGTGCCTTAGTCATTGGTAAACATCATACTAAGGTGCCTACTCTGAAGTAAACATCATACCAAACACAGAAGTTGTCTAGATCATAAGTATAAACACATACCAGTGCTGACCGTACCCAAATCATAAGTAAACAGCATACAAATACAAAAGATGCCTTAAAATCAGAAGTACCGTGGTAATCATACCAACACAGAAGATGCCAAAATCATAAACATCATACAAACACAGTAGGTACCAAAAGCATAAACTTTATACCAACACAGATGATGCCCAAATCATGTAAACATCGTACAACAAAGGGCCCCGTTTTACAAAAGAACTTACGACTAAGACCAAAATGTAATTTTGTGAATAACTTTCTAATTTACATTTATTTGAAAATGGCTTTAATCTTTTATATAAAGAATTTAAAAAGATATTTATATGCAAGCAGTTTTTAACAGAATCATTCATTTTACAAAATTTTACAATCAACCTAACTTTTTGGTCTTAGTTGTAAGTTCTCTTATAAAACGCGCCCCAGAAGTTGCCTATATCAAAAGTCATCATACCAATACAAAAGGTGCCAAAATCAAAAGTAAGCATCATACCAACACAAAAGATGTCGATATCAAAAGTAAACATCATAGTTACCCATACAAAAGGTGTCCAAACCATACGTAAACACCATACCAACACAGAAGGTGCCTAAATCATGTAAACATCATACCAACGCAGAAGGTGCCTAAATCATTTAAACATCATACCAAAACAGAAGGTGCCTAAATCATCTAAACATCAAACCAACAGAGAAGGTGCCTAAATCATGCAAACATCATACCAACACAGAAGGTGCCTAAATCATGTTAACATCAAACCAACAGAGAAGGTGCCTAAATCATGTAAACATCATACCAACACAGAAGGTGCCTAAATCATGTAAACATCATACCAACATAGAGGGTGCCTAAATCATGTGAACATCAAACCAACACGCAAGGTGCCTAAATCATGTAAACATCATACCAAAACAGAAGGTGCCTAAATCATGTAAACATCATACCAACATAGAGGGTGCCTAAATCATGTGAACATCAAACCAACACGCAAGGTGCCTAAATCATGTAAACATCATACCAAAACAGAAGGTGCCAAAATCATGTAATCATCATACCAAAACAGAAGGTGCCTAAATCATGTAAGCATCATACCAACACAGAAGGTGCCTAAATCATGTAAACATCATACCAACAAAGAAGGTGCCTAAATCATGTGAACATCATACCAAAACAGAAGGTGCCTAAATCATGTAAACATCATACCAACAGAGAAGGTGCCTAAATCATGTAAACATCATACCAACACAGAAGGTGCCTAAATCATGTAAACATCATACCAACACGCAAGGTGCCTAAATCATGTAAACATCATACCAAAACAGAAGGTGCCTAAATCATGTAAACATCATACCAACACAGAAGGTGCCTAAATCATGTAAACATCATACCAACACAGAAGGTGCTAAATCATGTGAACATCAAACCAACACAGAAGGTGCTAAATCATGTAAACATCATACCAACACAGAAGGTGCCTAAATCATGTAAACATCATACCAACACAGAAGGTGCTAAATCATGTGAACATCAAACCAACACAGAAGGTGCCTAAATCATGTAAACATCATACCAACATAGAGGGTGCCTAAATCATGTAAACGTCAAACCAACACAGAAGGTGCCTAAATCATGTAAACATCATACCAACATAGAGGGTGCCTAAATCATGTAAACGTCAAACCAACACAGAAGGTTCATAAATCATGTAAACATCATATCAACATAGAGGGTGCCTAAATCATGTAAACATCAAACCAACAGAGAAGGTGCCTAAATCATGTTAACATCATACCAACACAGAAGGTGCCTAAATCATGTAAACATCATACCAAAACAATAGGAGCGTTAATCATAAGATAACAACATACCAACGTACAAAGTGTCTCAAGCATAAGTAAACATCATACGATATCACTATTACACACAAAAATCCTTAATTTTCATAAATTTCCGTACTTTTACGTTCTCTTTTGTCATCTTTCTTCATTTCTTTCTTTTTTTCTGGTTTCCGCTTGATGTCGTAGTGTCTCTGAAACAGTTCATATACATGTACCGTCATAATAAAAAAATAATAATAATTTATTCTTCCTGTAAAATTAAATTTTTAAAAAACTTCAACATCAAACAGTCTGTGAATGTATAAACAATGTATTACTCACGTTATGACAACAGGTCTTTTTCAGACTTTCTACACACTGGATGCAGTAGTCATGGTTAGATGCGCTGTATCCTCCACATCTAATGCACAACTGAGCTATATATGGAGAATAAAATACTAATAAAATATCATGAATTAAAAGAAATTTTCTGACAAATATAAAGATATCCACAGCATAGACAGCCTATAGGAGTCGGATTTACTTTTGGGGCAGAATCTGATTTTTGTTAAGGACCCTCTGTACCCTGCACGTTGAAGAATTCTAGTTCCAAAGGTTAAGCAGTTTGAGTGATCTGCCCTTTGATTTAGAAATCTAAGGAGTTATAGTAAATATAGTTATTAATCAATTCAGGCATTCTTATATTAGATCAAGTTGAATTAATTGAATACTTTTTTTGCGTGTGTTTCTTTGCGTGTGTTTTCCACACCAAAGGTATGCAACAGTGATTTCTGTTTATCAAAACTTTGTGCATGGTCTTTGAACATTTTTCTTACATGGAGAATGACAGGTGCTCTATGAAAATATTCTCACTATTTTCTCAGTCACAAAATACAAGAAACCAGACACAACTGCATGTTGATGTTTGATACGCTCACGTATTTCGCTACACTAATAAAAGACGGTTCACAGCCCCTCTCTTATCCAACTGATTACTAGTTAGTAGTATACATGTAAAGTTTGAATATATTTAATTCATCTCAAAAGAGAAATTTTTTTTAAAATCGAGTAGCAAACTTAACTTTGAAACCCAGTTTGCTAGTAGATATTTTTTTTATATCTACTAACAAATACTATACAATACTAACAAATTAAGTTAATTTAAAAGTATTTTTTTCTTGTGTCCTTGTGCAGTTGCGCCTGAATATCACTGAAATCAACGTCTTATGTAGCAAAAATACTCCACCATACAGACAATGACGAAAATTATTGAAACTGAAATGTTCCTCTTGTCATCCTTATTCTATGTTGGTTTTTTTTTACTAGTAATTCACGTGATATTGTATTAATTTACATGTACATGTATGATATTGTATAAATTTACATGATATTACTATTAATTCATAGAATATTGTATTAAATTTGTAATTCACATGATATTATATTAATCCACATGATATTGTAATAATTCTAAGCCTTTGAATATATCAATTTTGGGACATTCCCCTAATTTACTTCCAAATGGTTTGACGTTCATGTACATACACGTAAATATCCATGTTGAATATAAATACAAGGCGCAGGGTGCGAGGGTTGTCATTTAAAAGAAAGTTGACAAGAACACTTCCAGAAATTGACTATCTGAAATATTTTATTCTGTATTTGTATTTTGTATTGTACTTAGAAACATGGCAGTAAACTGAAGAAGTGTGTACAGAGACTTCCCTAAAGTCAGCAAGTCAAGTTGCTTGGCACAGTACGAGTGCAAAGTAAACAAATACTTTTTTTAAATTTTCTATATTTATATGCAAAGAACAATTCTGTACAACTCTAGGTGTATATGTCTTTACAATGAATATTGAGAGAGAGAGAGAGAGAGAGAATATGTCACCAAGCCAACATTAAATTCATTACATTTAAAAATATATATATATAACAAAGTATCTAGCTAAAGATAAGATCTACATTTATTTTAGGTTTCATTTCATTTACTTACAAAAGTAATCAGTTCTGTAAAACCCATAAAATGTCTTCATCAATCAGAAACATTCTAATATCTGTATGTCTGAATAAACATTGATTGACAAAGATATGTTCCACCTCTTATTCAAGCAAAAGGAAACATTTTATCTCTCTCTCTCTAAGACAAATTTCTGTTAAACTGATTCTTCCATTAGATTCATAATTACCATACAAAAAAAAAAAACTTAAAAAATCTAAAATCTATATACCTTGCTGTACCCCCCACCCCCAGACCCATTTCCATTTGATTTCCTTTATATTACAATTTATCACATTAAGAATTTCCTTTCCTAACTTTTCTTCTGAAAGTTTTTTCTCTTTACCATTTATTTATTTTTTAAGAAAAAAAAATGAAAACTGATACTGCATATGCTCAAATAAAATTATGTACATGTATACTCCGCGCCAGATGTAATCCCTTACTGTACAATGTTAAAGAAGTATAGTAAATATAGCATCATACCCAGGATCCCTCCGGTTTTGGCCACGCGGGGGGTATATGTAATCGTGAAACTCCTGGCTGTATCCGGAGTCTTCGTTTCCATCATCATGTTGATGATATTGAACTAAATCACTTCTTCATCCCCCAAAAGCACGGCCTACCCGCCGCCAGAGATAGAGACAAAGTGTCCGTTTGTGTTTGTGTAGTGTGAATAGTTACTAAAGACCCACGGGGATCTCTAGATTGATCGGTTATCTGTCAAAAACGATAACGGGGCTTTATTCTTAGTTACCACTGACTGATTCCGTACATTCTCTGTACCTGGACTGGTTAAACAAGCATGCTCATTTAAAAAGCATCGATTAGAAATTAAGATTTAGCAACAAAATTGCAAATTCAAATTTTAAAATAATGAAATAAAGGCCTTTTATGGAAGATCCATTCCATCATATTCCCTTAACTATACAGAAATATTTCTCTATCTGAATCTTTTGGTTTATCAGATTTTGTGGTATTATCTTCAAAATCCAAATCTGTCAACAGTTCATCGTATATATATTAAAGAGATACAAGATATTCCTTAGTCGTGTTAACACCCTATTGTTTCGCATAAGAGTGTGATGATTATCAAAGGATTTTAAATGTCTTTGCACTAAGTTATATCTACTGAGTCGGAATATACAGTCAATAGTTTTACAGTTCCTTACATATGAGGAATTGTAGAAAAAACATGAAAACATGACTGATTCATTTTTTAAATAGATGCAAGAACAGAAAATAAATTATGATAAAAAGATGATTTGAAGATTTAAAAAAAAAATGACTGAATTAGGATTGTTCACAAAATCTTAAAACATACCGTTAGGTGGTCATTTTCCATGCAACAAAATAGAGCCAGCTCCTAACAACCGTGGTTACAGATGCAGGTGGACCAGAGCCCCCCCCCCCCCCCATTGCCCATTTCACCATTGATAACTACAGAGTGAGTTTGAAGAAATTATATTTTAGAGCTATTTCTTATTCAACTTAATTATTATATTAAAAAAACCAATCAATATTTAGAGAGACCCCCGTGTCCTATTTTTTTTTAAAAATATGTAGGCAATTGAATAAATATAAATCAACATTAAAGTTATTTTTATACTCGGTGGGTGGTTACGCCAATTTCAATATTGGACCTCTTCAACTCTAGTTACACAGCAAAAATAAAGGACACTTTGTTCTCCCAGCAATTTGTATATTATAATGATCAAAGCCATTACTTAGATATATCTGAAACCATTCCAAAAGACA
This sequence comes from Saccostrea echinata, assembly GCF_033153115.1. NCBI lineage: Eukaryota > Metazoa > Mollusca > Bivalvia > Ostreida > Ostreidae > Saccostrea > Saccostrea echinata. The sequence continues at coordinate 29,634,240 of NW_026889765.1, read as the reverse complement.
ATACCGCTATAGACAAGAACCGTCGACTTGTAGATCATGTAATTCAAACGTTTGAACACAACCATCTTGAAAATCATCTCCGGCGTTAAATCTAGCAACACAAGTGATCAAATCAATAATTCAATCATTCTAAAGTGGACATGATAAGAAGTATAAAAGGGAAGACCCACGGGATTGAAAGTCTGGAAAAGTCTCGCTTACGGTCTATACCGTAAGACAGCTTTATCTCTTTATAAAACAATTGTCTCTCGAAGTAAATTCCTGCATTAAAAAAAGCCGAATAAATTACAAGATTCCAGTTAGCCACGACGCTCTGTGAAGGTACATACTGTCACGGTCGTCCTGTGCAAATTGTCTTTGGTGACAATATGAACCTAACCTCAGTGCACATATTGTCGGCCATCGTCACATATTGCAGTCAAATTATACATGTACAATATTGTCGTCGGCGACGATATGTGCCTACCCTCATGGGACATATTGTCACCCTACAGTTAGGGTTCAGATTTTCCCCCGTTTTATGAATGTTACTAATCTAAGACAGAAAGCAAAATTAAACAAGATGTGTTTATAAAACACTGATGCTCCCGTATGGCAGCTCATGGCGAAGGTTTAAGTTTTTCAAATGCAAGTCAAATTCCAAGTTCAAGGTCAAAAAGTCAAAATTGTTGGTATCCAAAGAACGGTCTGTCACAAACAATACACATGTGAAATATGAGAGCCCTTGCATCAACCATTCAGAAATTATGGTGAAACTCCAAGGTCAAGGTCAATCGTTTGTACCCAAAGAAAGTTTTTGTCAAGGAAAACATATGCGAAGTATTAAATCCCTAGAACCAACCATTCAAAATTTATGGCTCAGGTTAAAGTATTTCAGAAGTAGGTCAAAGTCCAAGGTTAAGGTAATAAAAAGGTCAAAATTGTTGGTACCCGAGGGAAAGTATTGTTGAAAGGAATACACTGGTGAAATATGAAAGCCCTAGCTCCAACTGATTAAAAGTTATGGACAATGTTAAAGATTTTCAAAAGTAGGTCAAACTCCAAGGTCAAGTCAAAATTGTTGGAACCCAAAGAAAGTTCTTGTCACAAAGAAAACACAGTGGTGTGAAATATAAAAGCCCTAGCATCAACCATTCAAGACTTATGGCCAAGGATAAGTTTTTCAAATGTAAGTCAAACTCCAAGGTCATGGTCAAAAGATCAAAAAATAGTACAAATCTCTTTTCTGCTTAATCTTTCAGTAAGGCGTGAGAATCTAGGTCACTATTTGAGAGACGCTAATTATGTATCGCCGAGAATGTCACGCCTTACTGAAAGTTTAAGTAGAAAAGAGATTTGTAATATTTGTACCCAAGGTCTTGTCACAAGGAATACACATGTGAAGTATGAAAGCCCTAGCTCCAACCGTTCAAAAGTGATGGCCAAGGTTAAAGTTTGGTAAAATTTTGCAAAAGTGTGTCAAACTCCAAGGTCAAGAGGTTAAATATGTTAGTACTTTCTTTCCACAAATTTTATTTAAAAATATACTTTGTTATTATGACTAGTTTAAAGTAGTCATTACAACAAAGTTTATTTTTAAATAAAATTTGTGGAAAGACAGTATCCAAAGAAAGGTCTTGTCCGAAGGAATACACATGTAAAATATGAAAGCCCTAGCTCTAACCGGTTAAAAGTTATGGGCAAGGTTAAAGTTTTTGCGGTCAAAGAGGAAAAAAGACAGACAGACGGACGGGAAGAACAAATACTACAGTGAAAACTGTCTAAACCGACACCTGTACAATCTGTTTCACTGTGAAGTCCGACCTTTATTTTTATGTCCATTTTACTATTTTCCATGTTTTTACACTGTGCAATCCAACATCATGTCTATTCCATCTCAAAATTGGTCGCCCAATGCATGTCGGGTTAAACAGGTTTCTTCGATTACGGGGGCATAAAAATCAGTGGGTTTAAAAATTCAATCCCAGTGTTTAAATATTGCAGTTAATAAATCCATTCATTTTATTTGCCAAAAATATATTACGATATTTTTCCGAAACAGTCTTTTAGCCAATTAAAATCCAACTAGATTCTCTGCCCGAGATGAGTACATAGTACTTCGTGGTATGAAACGAATTCTCCAGTCGGCAAGCAGAGTTTGGATGCTGTTTATGGAGACAAAAGGAAATAAAGACAATCATGCCACATATGGTTTTGTAAATTTTCGTAGAAGAGAATGGTTATAAACAGTTTGCCAGTGCGTTTTCTCTGAAAGCATTTAAATGACTGCGATTCGGGGGAAAGGGGATGCTAGATGTAATTCGGAGTTATATATCTTGTGTTATTATACTACCAGGTAAAAAAAGATACAGAAACAAGTGCCGATGTTATGATTAATAAAATTAAGATCAATTTAAGGTCTGTGGAAACAGAAATCAAGCCCCGAAAGCTCCTGCCTTGCAAGTGTAACCGGAAATAGAACTCTGTTGTAAATAAAATACTAGTAACAAAGTTACCAGCCAATTTATCAATGATCAACCTAAGCAAGGGGATTTCTGAACAATGATTAACGGTAAATGAAAATACTGTTTAAAGTTTTATAAATTATTGAAGTGAGAATTAACCTTTGTAAATGACAATAAATAGTAAACAATTATCAAAATTTAACGAGAGAGTAAAGTCTCTCAAATTTGCACAGGAATAAATACTTATTAAAAATTTTATTAAATTTGGTGAGTGGATAACAAAAATCTCAATTGATAATTAAGAAGTTTATGAAAAAAAATGTAGGAATGTGGGAAGCCTATGAGACATATGACAGACTAAAAATATCTATGTCCCTACTGGGCCTCCATACATGTGAAAAACTCTATAAATAAACACTACTATATATGTCAGTGACCTGGAAAATATGAGGAAAATGAGCTACATCACCCAATATGAACCCTACTAGCAACACTCTAGAGTTGAACTATGAAAAATAATGTGTGGGCTTTAATAATAACCTTCCCAGAAAATAAGGAACACCAAAAATGTAAAGGATATGAATAATAAATGACAAATAGTGGTTCTAAAATATACACCTGTTATCTACATATTCCTACACCAGGATGGACTTAGAAAAGGAAAACTTAACTCTATAATTCAAAACTAGTACATCCTAGTCTATTACATTGTACTAGAAAGGGGAAAAACGCGTAACTAAAAACTCACCACGTGGTTAAATTCCCAACCCAAGTGAAGAAAGATGTTCGAACACGGCTTAAATACCCTAGCCAGGCCCAAAAATAAAAGCCAATAAATATCAAAGATCCGATGGCTAACTTAACCAATCAGAACACATCTGTCAAAAGTACTACGGAAAACCTATACGTCCACGACTCTTCGTGTTTTAGGTTCGTAATCCCTCTGTTCACTCCTATAAAATCATGGTTTTATGCTTATTATATTCCAAAAGAAGTGTATTTTACAAATAAAATGCAAACAATTTTGGCATAGCTTGAGGGGAAAAATTGGTCAGAAAAGATATTTCTACTTGAAAATTTTATAAAGGAATAATAGACATTTACCCAATTACAGTTATCTCGCTTTTCAGAGTATCAATGGACCTTAAAGTAAAATTTGTGGAATGTCAACCCATGGTCTAACTTATAAAAAAGTTTTAAAGACTACTATAATAAAGGAGTTTTACGTAAGTAACAACTGAACACATAATGTAAATATAGAATTATCATACTGAAATACCAGAAATATTTGTATTATATAATTTACGAAACCAAGGGCTATTGAAATAGAAATCAAAAAACACCACACAAGAATCCTTTTATTTTATATATCCCTTTATCCGATAAATCAGTTTTTGTTTTTAATATATTCGATCAGTGCATATTATCTATTCAAGATATATTACTAAAGTCAGGTACTCTTCACACAATTGCTCCGAAGAAAATAGTTCCATTCATGATCAGTAGATAAAACATTACAACAAATATTAAGAATAATCATGTATATTTAATACGTTAAAGAAAACAAAATTAACGTTAAAAGATTTTAAGAAAATCACTTTTTCCCCAGAAAAGCAAATAAAAAGTTTTCATATTCCTACGCTCGCTGCCTCCTCAGTCTTTTTCACGAAAATATATAGGTCACACTTCGATTGATAATGATAAATCTTTTCACCAATTATATTACATGTCATGATTGTCATGATTATTGTTCGTTAATTGCCGTATATTTTCTTTTGAGTAAGAATGTTAATCATTACTGTGTGTGTGTTTTTTTCTCTCTTTTTTTAAATAACGGAATGGTTATTATGGTTAAACACTTCTCGGCAAAGCAACGTGATTTTCCGAGCTCGGAAAGATCTTCGCACGTGTGTAGACCTAGGCTATTTGGTCTTGCAAGAATAGGTGTGTGCACCGTTCCCTAGTGACGCTTAGATCAGTAGACTGGGTATCAGTACTTGCTACGGACATAAAGAAGTTTAGAACTATACACCAGTTTCATAACAAGTGCAGGTTATTTACTCAAGGTGAAGCCTTATACTGGGCTAGAGGGGCTGAGTTATGGTCATCGATCTTACACGAAAATGTACTATTTTTGTAAATAAAAACATTTCTAGAAACAAAAATGAAGTTTATCTTCAAAACGTCTGTATATTCAAAATCAGTATATGGTGGAGGAATATTCAGTGATGCTCCATAGCCGCAACCGATCTCGCGCTTTCCTTTGCGTTTAACAACGGCCGTCAATGCATCACTGGACGAGTTCATTGATTACTCTAAAAGGTGAGAGGTTGGACCATCTTTAACATCTGCCTATACTTTGAGTGATAGTACTTTTTAATAGCACAAAATTAAAAAATAAATTAAAATCTATCCTTGATAGATCTATAGTTTTGCTATTTATAAAAATGGGCTATCTTTGATAATCCATAACGGCTTGGACTTGTTTTGAATTTTTTCTTTTACAGAAGATTCTATCATTGGAAAGTTAGATGGTACACATGTAGCACAGGCCCATAGTACGCGGGATTTTTTGGCAGTCCCCCCCCCCCCCATCACTTTGAAAACGTTGCTATAGGCCTGTAACATGCTATTTGGATTAAATATTCCTGAAAATGAGTGAGGCGTTAAATACATTTTTAAAATTATACGATTAATTATATTTAGTTTATGTTCTATGTGAAATTAAAACTATTTTTATGCATGTGCAACTTTGTGATAAAGTCACTACATGCATGTAACGTTATATATGTACATGCAGTTTGTTTCCTACTATATGCATATTTTACTCAACAAAAGATGTTGAAACTCAGTAGTCTAAATATTATGTCATTTTAGGATATTTATGTATATGGCACTTTTATAGTTGACTTTCTACAGCTTGGGTATCTCTGACGTTTTGTCAGTAAATACTTGTTTTTTATTAGAAATCATCTGAACACAATGAAAATTCGAATAAATTAAAAGTCGAATATCTTGGATATGGGGTAACCCATATCTATTCTTGTCAAAAGATGGAAGTAAGGAACTTTATTTTGAATATCAATTCATTTTTCCGGATTTTAGTAGGTTGGTCCGTTTTAATTTTAATATACGTATTCAGTAAAAATTTCCGGTTACAGAAAGTAGAAACAATGGATGCTGCGGTAAGAAAGAATTGTTGCTTCCCCAATCTTCAGAGTCTGTTTCTAATTTTATTAAAATGAATATTTTTCTCTAGTGATAAAGGCGAATTTCGTTTCCTTCAGACAATATCAAGGATTTAAATGATAACTGATTTAAGAACATAAACAGGTCCAGTACAATCAGTATATTTAGCTACGTAGCTAAAATTACATACCGTAGCTTTATTTACCTATCTCAGGTAGTCCGAAATATCTGACGTTTTCCTGGCTTTTTTCACGATTTCGATATTTTACGTGCCAGGAAAACGTCAGAACCGGCGCCATTACGAAAACTGGAAATTCTCGGGTTGATTTTCGATACTAGTGAACCGAATTAAATGCTGAATTCACAACTTATCAATAGAACAATGCCTTTAGTACCCATCAACATCGTTTTTATGGTTTGTTTGTAAAATATACAGTCCGGTGAAAACATTTTATCAGACCTTCGAGTTTTGTTTTCAATTCTTGCATTTTAAAAACTTGCAAGACCTGTATTGAAATGTAGAGTGATATTTTCTTTTCATCGATATTGGTGAGTATTAGAAGCATTGTGCTATTGATAAATTGTAAGTTCGGCATTTAATTCAGTTCACAAGTATCGAAAATCAGCTCCGGTTGGAGACGGCGAAATTTCCAGTTTCGGTTATGGCGCCGGTTCTGATGTTTTCCTGGCACGTAAAATATCAAAATCGTGAAAAAAGCTAGGAAAACGTCAGATATTTCGGACTAATCTCAGGTAGCTTTATTTAGCTATTTCAAGGCAACTTTTCACAATTTTGCTTTTTATTTTAAAAAGACAAAAAGTCGCTTGTAAATGTCTACTAATATTTATTCTAGATATTATTTAAAAAGCAATCTGAAGCAGAGATAGTTTTAACATTGCTGCCTTTGAACACTTTTAAGGAAAATGTGTATTTTCATTGTTTGAGTATCTGTACACCACCTTGTTTGCAATGAGGTGTGGATAAGTATGATTACTTCACATTATGCTCATGTTGACCAAAACTGGTTTTCTTTGTTATTTCACTCAAGAAGTAACTGTTAGGTCACAAATTAACTGTTGTATATAGCCCCAAAACTTTTAGAACTTTGATTGCAATTGCGCAGAAAAAGACGCATCTCCAAGAGTGATTTTTATACGCCCGTCTTTAGACGGGATGTATTATGTTATGGTGTTCATGTCCATCTGTCCGTCCGTCTGTTAGCTTTTTTCGTGTCCGGCTCATAACTTTAATACTATTAGGCCTAGGATTATCAAACTGTGTCAGCTGATACTTCTTGGGTAGAAGCTGTGTCGCACATTTGAAGTAGGTCACTCTGACCTTTAATTAAGATGCTATGGCCAAATATGGAAAAATCCTGTCCGGCTCATAACTAGAAAACTATTGGACTTTGAATCATCAAACTTGGCCAATTTATGCATCTTAGGTAGAAGGTGTGTTGCGACCTATTTCAAGGTCACTGTGACCTTTAATTTAAGTGAAAATTTAAAAAAAACCTGGTTTTTTTTTTACTATTAGATTACACAATCCCAAAAAATGCAAGAGTGTTACAGTATCCTTACTAAAAAAATGTTGAATCAAGAAAATACTTATTTTTTTCATTATATACTTTACAACAATCTATAACAAATGTAATGTTACAAGAGAAATTCCACCTCTCCCTTGGGTGTAATTATCAAGCACTGGTCAAGGAGAATTTGATAATAGAAAATTGCATGTCAAATTAGAGAGAAATTAATGAGCTTAGTGTGAGGAGCTAACTGGTAGAGCATCTCTGATCAAGCAGGTGTTATCTATATCTCTTGGGAACTGGGCAAAAAGAATCATTCATGTTGGATTAAATAGTTGGCTAGCCTTTTAAACTGAATTTGGTGAAAAGTAATTAAAACTTATTTGATATTGTATAATAAATTAATTTGATATTGTATAATAAACTAATTTTATATTGTATAATATAATTAAAACTAATGATACTTGGGAGGGGGGGGGGGTGATATTGGAATCAGCATGCCCATTGTCCGTATGAATTGCAGCTTAAAACCAGTCTGACATTAAATCTAAAAAAATCAAGTATTTAAAAAAAATCTTTTAATTATGGTAGATAGTCCCTACAAATCTAAGAGTAATGCAGGAACCTTATTAAAAATGTTGCATCAAGATTACACAAGTTTTTTGTTTCTTTTGATAAATCTTTGTAACAAATTAAAAAAAAAAATCTTTGTTTTCAAATTTAATTTCAGAATGACATAAATATGCATTTTTATTGCACTACAAAGCAGATAGTATGTATAGATCCATTCATCCATTGGGAGTAATGAGTGGAGATGCATCCATGCAGTTAAAGATTAATTAATGAGTTCAGTGTAGGAAGGCTAGCTGTCTCAATCATTTCTTTTAGAGGATCTCTGATCAAGCAGCTCTTATCTGTATCCTTTGGGAATTAGACAGAAGAACTGCTTGTCAGTTTATAGCATATGTCATTTGATAGCCAGCCTTTTATTTTTAATATTAATTTTATATAGATTAAGTTCTTAAGATTAAATTGATATTGTTTAATATGATATTTTTATTTAATTTTTTGAAAATATCAACTAATTCAGAGCACCATGTCTCACAAATCTGAAAGGGGGGGGGGGGCTACAGATGGGCATTTGTCAAGCTCTAACACAACCAGTCAAGCTCTAACACAACCAGTTGAGGATCTATAATGTAATATTTGTTATAATTAATGCATACACCACAGGAGATGTATAAACAAATATTATAAGGAATGGAAAAATCCTTGAAATCCTTGTATCAAGGTTGACATGATTTTCTTGCACTCTACTGGTAAACTGTTTATGACAATTGAACAATATTTGACAGGCGTATCATGCTGTGGCGGGGCACTTTATTTCATGAATTGTTTTCAGATGAGTTCAAAGTTGAAAATTATCACTGCATCAAAGTGCAAGTTTGATTTAGTAGCTAAATAAATTAAGCTACTTCAGGTAGGTAAATAAAGCTATGTAGGTAATTCAAGCTACATAGCTAAATCTAGTGATTGTACCAGACCTGATAAACTGTTGGGTTTTCGCATTGTTTTTAAACAGGTTGGGAACAATCACCCAAATGGGATATAATAGCCCATCTTGGATATAATATCCCAAATGGGATATAAATTTACAGTGCAAAAAAATGAAAATTTTTATTTTGGCTATAAATATAAATCCGCATCAAAATTCTTTAAAAGGAATAATTTTTGGCAAGCAAGTTTTTCTGCAAACCTTGTTAGATTGATCCCCAAGAAGTTTACAAACTTCTGAGGGATCAATCTCTTAAACAGTGGTCATACAGAAAAACTTGTTATCCAAAAATTATTCCTTTATAAGTATCTTGATGCGCATATATGATATTTATAGCCAAGATAAACATTTTCATTTTTTGCATTGTAAATTTATATCCCATATGGGATATTATATCCCAAATGGGCTATTATATCCCATTTGGGCGATTGGTCCCAACCTGTTAAATGTTTGCTTGAGCTAAATATGAGTTTTGAAAGTATGGTTCAAACACTTTAAAGGCCGAGATTTTTAACTGAGTTTTTCCAGGTAAGGAGAGGGACTTACTCTTATATGCTACCCGAGGCAATGATGATTATTATTATGCAGAAAGGTGATCTCCTTACCACACCTCTGATAATAATTTGATGAAATCCTGGCTTGTGATTGGTTGTTGTATATCATGTGAGGGGAGTGTAATATTTATAGGTGGTCACTGGAAAATCAATACATGTCACTACGAAGTTTTTGTTCTTTTGAAACACTAATATACCATCGAAAGTTCAAGTTAAAGTTCTTTTGTAAACAGAAGTGGTAAAATAATGCGAAAAGGGGTAAGTCTCTGATGTGACAAAATAGGAAAAAAGAAACAACTGATTCATTATACAAACCATAGACACCTGAATGGGTAAATTTGTTACATAGTCATAGTGTTCATGGATGGGATGATACCTGGTTAGAAAATTTCATACCCAGTGAAGCTTTGCCTTGCTGGGTGTGAAATTTACTAACCTGATATCTTCCCGTCCATGAACACTAGCTGTATGACTATGTAACTAATAATAAGGTAATATTATACAGAGGAAGTCCATGAGTATTACCTGTGGGTCTTTTAAAACCTCATTTTAAACAGTAAAAACAATTGTAATCATAACTAAGTTAACTGCGTAACTTATATAAAAAAAAATATTAATATTATTATTGACAATTTTCAAATTTCATAGTACAAGTAATAGATTCATAAACAAACAGTGTATACAGGGTTTGACACTAACTTTTCTGGGCATTACCGGTAGTCCAGATGGACTAGTACTGCTTTTTACTTTTACTAGTCCACAGGGGTTTTTAATCATCCATCAAAAAATGAAACATCAGTGTCTTGTAATGATTATATATGTACTGACTCGGAATTGCGTAACTAAATTATGCATGTTTCTATTTTCAGAGACAAGAAAACATTCTGAAAAAGAGGCTACAAGCTTTCCTTGCAGAAATGCTAAAATTTGGGACCATCAAGGGATTCAAAAACTTTGCCATGTACCTAAGGGGACGAGAAGAATTGGTTATTAGTGTTCTAAATGAACCAAAAGTATGTATATTCCCAGAGAAGCAGAAGCTATTTCTTGGTTTCATTTGATTATGTATTTATATGTGGAACTTCATGTAAAATTTTGTAATTTGAAGTTTATGTCCATACAGAAATTTGGTCATCAGACACAAAGCTTGTCAAATGACTGTTTTTATTGCTCAAATATTCATGGTACAGGTGCATTCATTGCACAAGCTCCATAAAAAATCTCCTGTTTGACCCAACATTGCTTTGTTTCAGTCCTCACCTTACAGCCACACGCTGGAGACCAAGAGTACGGCCCCGGGTTTCAAAGATCCTAACAGGAGTGGAAGCTTAACATCCAATAATCTGCCTTATGATAAGTAAGTGTGGGAGTAAAAATTTAAACAACAAAAATTGTATTATTTAAAAGTTTATTTTACAATTTGTTTTGTATTTTTCACCTTTTTTCGATTCATTTATTTACTTCTTACATATACATGTATATAAATATGCATAAAAATACAAAATAAATATATACCGGTAAACAAATATTGAAATGAGGACACAAATTTGCTTTGACTGTTCTGTTTTTGTTTTTGGATGGATTTTGGTTCTACCAATTTATTATTTAAACAACAATGTATCCCTGTAATATTGTTACCTGGGTGTTTATGTACCTGTAGGAGGTCCCTGTTAATATCCATGCGATCACAGATGAATTTGACTACAGCAGCAGTCCCCAAAGGTGTGGGCTTACCACCGGCTTCACCAAGTGACTCAGAAACTCAACCAGGGGTACACTTTCATGTCCTTTTTTCTAATAACTTTTTTTTGGATAAAGATTAATCTGTAAAAGAATGATTAAAGAGTGTTACATGTGATTTCTGATGAAAATTTTACTGTTACAAAAAGTAACGGGAAACAACTCTGATGAGTACCTTTTCTTGCCTGGTGCAAAAGATCCATTGTCTATCTTGATTTCTGTAATGAAGATAATAAAAACCTTTCCTGAACATATCCCTTTTGAGGTTAAATAATGTGCTTGTGATGTTGGAATTTACAGAATGAATACATGGCTTGCTTCAAATTGATTGAAATGCACATTTTGTTGGTTTATAATTTATGTTTTTATTATTTATTTTTTTAGGATGAAGCATCAACTTTATTCCTGATAGCCGGATATGCTCGGTACAGCTGTCCTTATGTGTGGATTCGATCCAACCACCAGCGACTTATTAATCTGATGGGTGACACCGAGTCGGAGAAAGACAGTCCTCTCCGTCTGAAAACCACTGCCTCATGGAAAGACACTAGTAAGAGCTGACTTCCTGTAATAATGTTATCCCCTCTTTCATTTCAGTTCTTAGATTATCAAGGTGAATTCTGCCATCTGTTTGGTTTTTTTTTCTATCAAGGATGACTTGTTCTTGTTTTGCCTTTTCTCCAGAAACACTGAGACAATTTCAACTAAACATGCTCTAAGGTATCTTCAGGTGAAGGGATTTTGAGGTTTTTTTTTTTCAAATTAAGGGATAGAAGGAAGACACCTTTACAATTAGAAAGATTTGAAAATAACATAATATCATTAAAAGATCTACTTATCTATAAGAGTGTTAACATTATATTTAATTAAATATTTCACGTATAAACACATATTCTTACTACTAATACTCTAATAGAGAGGTTGGAATCAGGAAAGCTTGCCCCTAAGGCAACCCAAGACTCAACCAAAATTCAAGACAACTTTAGTTAATTATCAAATTTACTGAATGATGAGCACAATTATTTTAATTATCCATGAATGTTTTTCATCCACCAATGAAATTAATGTTTTCTTAAATAAAAAAAAAAAAATTATTTTAAATAATGATAGATTCCAGAGAACAGTGTGCTGTGGGTTCAAGAGAAGTTAGGTTTTCTTAATTTAAAAAAAATAAAATCATTTTAATAAGAGACTCCAGCAACCAGTGCCATGCATGCCTCAGAAAAGCAGCTACATCACAATACATGTATGTGCTGCTGTGTGATTGCTAACGTATTTATATGTATATCAGTGAAATAATTTTCATTGGCTCAGTATAAGTAACACATGCCTAACACTGTAAGATGCAAACCTACAATCGAGTTAATAAAATCAAAGGTAGGTCTAGGTATTTTTTTTTCTCCTGGGGAGGGCATGTATTTCCCACACAAAAAAATCCAACTTGGAAATGTTTTGAATTAAGAATAAATCATACTGAAAAATTTCTTTCAAAACTCAATTTCTTTCAACTCCTCCTACAGTTTTTGTCGGATGTCAATAAATCTTTCTACACAGATAGACTACACTAAGGTACAAATTTCTGTTTATTGTTTTTTTGATTTCGACATATGGATTATGGTTTTGCCATAACTAAAATAAAGAAATATTTGTGAAATTCTATCAAAAGGGACTCCTCCTACAGTTTTAGTATGATTACATATTAAACTTGCCTCAAAAAGAGACTAAACCAAGGATCATTATTCTATTTATTGCTGTTGCAAAGTTTCAAGTCCAAGTGCTTCTTTTCTTTTCCTTTGTTTTAAGTACAGACCATTAGAGCAACTGTCTTTTCATAGACTTCTGGTTCTTTGAAATATTAAATTTCTGAGTTCATGTGAAAGATACATGTGAAAGATTTATAAGGTACTGAATGTTTTTGCAAGTCAGGTACTCATTGTGGCCCTCAGGCATATTCTCTTTCTGGCACCTCTGATAATTCCAGTGTATAATGATGTTGTGTTTAACTGCAGATGTTAGCCTGTATGACATTGTGTCAGAACTAGTCAAGCTGAATACCTACCCTGCTCCACAGAATCCATTTGAACTGGACATGGAGTATTTCTCCTCTTTACCTTTATCAGAGCAAGTGCTGGAGACAGGGGCCATGGTACAAACACTTAAGAAAATATTCCTCAGTACCTCAGATGACAGGCCTTATACAGGTTACGGTAAGTAATTATTCCTTAGTACCTCAGATGACAGGCCTTATACAGGTTACGGTAAGTAAATATCCCTCAGTACCTCAAATGACAGGCCTTATACAGGTCACGGTATTTACCGTAAGTAGATATTCCTCAGTAAATCAGATGACAGGCCTTATACAGGTTACGGTAAGTAAATATTCCTCAGCACCTCAGATGACAGGCCTTATACAGGTTACGATAAGTAAATATTCCTCAGCACCTCAGATGACAGGCCTTATACAGGTTACAGTAAGTAATTATTCCTTTAGTTAGTACCTCAGATGACAGGCCTTATACAGGTTACGGTAAGTAAATATTCCTCAGTACCTCAGATGACAGGCCTTATACAGGTTACGGTAAGTAAATATTCCTCAGTACCTCAGATGACAGGCCTTATACAGGTTACGGTAAGTAATTATTCCTTAGTACCTCAGATGATAGGCTTTATACAGGTTACGGTAAGTAAATATCCCTCAGTACCTCAAATGACAGGCCTTATACAGGTCACGGTATTTACCGTAAGTAAATATTCCTCAGTATCTCAGATGACAGGCCTTACACAGGTTACGGTAAGTATATATTCCTCAGCATCTCAGATGACAGGCCTTATACAGGTTACGATAAGTAAATATTCCTCAGCACCTCAGATGACAGGCCTTATACAGGTTACAGTAAGTAATTATTCCTTTAGTTAGTACCTCAGATGACAGGCCTTATACAGGTTACGGTAAGTAAATATTCCTCAGTACCTCAGATGACAGGCCTTATACAGGTTACGGGAAGTAAATATTCCTCAGTAAATCAGATGACAGGCCTTATAAAGGTTACCGTAAGTAAATATTCCTCAGTAAATCAGATGACAGGCCTTATACAGGTTACAGTAAGTAAATATTCCTCAGTAAATCAGATGACAGGCCTTATACAGGTTACGGTAAGTAAATATTCCTCAGTATCTCAGATGACAGGCCTTACACAGGATAGGTAAGGATTCCCCTATCTTCTGTGAACCTCTGGTAATACCAACTTTTATTCTTGAGTATGTATGCACCATAGTACAACTCAGATCCTAGGGGCTGAACATGTCCCAGCAATAGTAATTACCTTGTTATGACTTACAAAATTCAAAAATGATAAACAGTTCAAAGTTTTTAAAATTTCAAAATTTGACAATGGTTTGGTAAAATTTATTGTGCTGAATTTCATTATTTGTTGAAAATGTCAAGGTTTTTTAGGTCACCTGAGCCAAAGGCTCAAGTGAGGTTTTCTTATCACATTTTTTCCGGCGTCCCTCTGTAAACTTTTCACATTTTCAACTTCTTCTCAAGAACCGCTTGGCCAATGTCAACCAAACTTGCCACAAAGTATCCTTGGGTAAAGTGGATTCAAGTTTTTCAAATAAAGAGCCATGCCTTCTTCAAAGGGGAGATAATTATGAATTTGTGAAAAATTAATGGCGTATTTTAAAAGACCTTCTCAAGAACCAAAGGGCCAGAAAATATTAAACTTAACTGGAAGCACCCTCAGATAGTGTAAATTCAAGTTGTTTTTTTTTCAAATCATGAATCCTGGGTGTAGGGTGGGGACACAACGGGGGATTAAAGTTTTACATAAGAATACATAGGAAAGATCTTTAAAAAATTCTTCTCAAGAACAACAAAGCCATGATTGGTCATATTAATATTGAAGCATCCTCAGATAGTGTAGATTCAAATTTATTCAAATCATGACCCTCGAGAGTAGAGAGGGGCCCAACAGGGGATCAAAGTTATACAATGGAATATATAGAAAAATCTAAGTCGTCTTCTCAAGAACAGCAAAGCCATGATCAGTCATATAAATTCAGATGTATCCTCAGGTAGTGTACAGGCCCATAGGAAGCAAATTCAGTTTGGGGGGGGGGGCACAGTCATACATTTTCAGTTGACAGTAGAGGGGGCACTACCAAAAATTTCCTGACAAGCAAAGAAAAAAAAATAGCAAAAAAAAAAACCCAGAAAAAAAGGTCATCAGACGTTTCTATTGAGGGGGCACAAGCATATAGTATCTAAGTTTACTGTTTACTATAGTAATCTATAGTAATCTGTATATCGGCAAAATTATTGGGGGGGGGGCCCCCCCAGTTCCTACGGCCATGGTGTACATTTAAATCTGTTCAATCATGTCCATGGGAGGTAGGGCGGGGCCACAGTAAAAGATCAAACATATAGGGAAAATTCTTCAAAATTCTTCTAAAGCCATGATTAGTCAAAGAAATATTGAAGCATCTTCAGTAAATGTAGATTCAAGTTTATACAAATCATGTCCCCTTTCTCTCTCTCTCTCTCTCTCCCCCCCCCCCCCTTTCAGGGTGTTAATTTTTGACCACTTATGTATTAAACTTTTCAGTACTGAACTTATTTCTGCTTTTTCCTAGCCAATGTGCTCAGGTGAGTGATGTGGCCCATGGATGAAGTTTTTTTATTGAAGGAATTTTTTTTTTTAACCAAAATTAAAGTTCTGCCAAGTTGAAGATTTAAATATGTCAGTGTGTTTAATGCTGATGGTGAATGAAATTCATGCAATCATTTAAATTTGGCAATCATTTCTTTGCAGTGTTAGAAGATTTACAGATTATGACCAAAATGCACTTCACTGCTTTGAAGAAACTTGTACAGGAAGGAGGTTTACCAATTGCACAGCAAGAACAAAGACACAGATCAGGTGCTGTTTCAGGGCCTGGGCGGTCCCGATACCCTAGTTCTCTGTATGGTCAGGCACCCCCGAGTCAGTATGGAGCAGGGTATTACGATTCTTCACAACAAAGCTATTCCTATACAGGTTATTAATGACAACAGACTGTACCATTCAGTGATCTCATTCTGGAAAATGTTTTAAGCACTAGTTTAGAACTAGTTTACATTGTACAAGTGTCATTCAGTCTGTGCTGTTCCTGAAACATCTGGATTCACATAACATTTAATCTACACAAGATCTTGTGAATAAATGTGAATTTACTAGTCATTGTTATCTCCCAGGGAAATATGGGTGTATGCTTTGGAGAATTTGTGTTACCATAGTTATATTAATTTTACTTTTTTATGTATGCCACTATGGACAACTCAAACTTCCCGAGAATTTAACACATTTACTTATCTACTAGTGTGCACAGGCTCTCTTTGAGAAGCCATACCCAGATGTTCTCTCCGAGTAATTATACTCAGGTACATTCCAAAAAGAACCTTTTTAATAGTGTTTTATTATCTGTGTTCAAGTTCTCCTGGAGAATTCATAACTTTTTACAGGACATTACAATGAGTAAAGTCCAGTATGTGGATACACATGATCTTGGGGGATTTTCTATTGTAATATG
Source organism: Saccostrea echinata (assembly GCF_033153115.1). Classification (NCBI taxonomy): domain Eukaryota; kingdom Metazoa; phylum Mollusca; class Bivalvia; order Ostreida; family Ostreidae; genus Saccostrea; species Saccostrea echinata. The sequence continues at coordinate 29,617,658 of NW_026889765.1, read as the reverse complement.
TTATATGTAATAAACATTTTAAAAGCCTAATTATTTTACTATTCATTTTTTATTTTCACATACTTTGAACTTTTTATATCTGACAAATACTTCTAAAGGAAAAAAAATTATACAATGTAGTACCAGAATACCTTCAGATTTCTATATGTAAATAAAAATTCATTTTCATGGCAGTATCAAATCTTTAACAAGAGCACCACCATGCGGAACATTCACTGCTACAGAAAATATTTTTAGAATATAATGAGTCATTTTGTAAAATTGAACAGAATAAGGATGACTGGTCACTGATGTTAATAAAATGTCACTCACTTCCAATGTTTTACTAGCAAATCAAATTTGAGTTATAGCGATACCTTGATGTACATTAATTATAATGTACTCAAAGACTGAATTCAATAATTATGTTAACTTGTTTGCAAATATCCTTGAAATTAAACAGGCTTTGACCTATTACATTTGTAAAAATGTATGCAAAGTAGGATGATCCTAAATGCTAGTGTTTCAATCTTGCCCACAAGCTTGTACATGGACACACACCCCCAGTACACATTCCTGAAGCTATATTCCCTCTGCAGTTTGTTGTGTGAGGAGATAATTATCAAATTCCTACACTAATTAACACTGCATTCTCATTTCTTTTTACCATGGAATAATATTTTGTTGAAATAATTTTCTGTGTAAGGCATCCACTAAATGTAATACACTGTATAATACCATTAATGGAATTCAATCATTTGTAGTTGCTACCGGTCAAAATTTTCACTTCAGAACATGGGGAAATGTCTGTAGCTTCAAATTCAATATTTTGGTATAGTATTGCAGTGAATTAGCATTACAAGAATACCAATATGTCAATAGTCAATCCTATGTACTGTTGAGAGGCCTGTTCAACAGAGCGAACGTTCGCGAGCGCTCTCTTAAATTCCTTATTTTTCCAACAGAAATGTTCGCGAGCGCTCGCGAAAGTTCGCTCTGTTGAACAGGCCTGAGGTGTCACACTTGGAGCAAATAACAGAGATGTACATGTGTCTCAGGTGAGGGTTGTAGTTTCTTAACTTCTTTGATTGCAGACAAATATAGAAGTATAATCAGGTCACATACTGTAAAATCAGAAATATTCACTGGGGATAAATTTTATCATAAAATTTTTTATGTTATAATCTTTTAAGGTTATTATTACAACAAGGAAATTAAGTTCCAGCTCACAAAATCTTTTGGAACACAATCAGGTAAATTTTACCCTCAGAAACTTTCTGCTTTTACACTATTATTTACTGGTCACAAAGTGATAAATTCTTGGAATTTATTTGAAATCTGATAGTTCCACATGTTAAATAAATAAAGGTAACATACATGTAATTGTTTAACAGTATATTCTGAACTCTGCTATCTTTAATTATTTTCAATATTCATGTAACAGTATTGGTTTTATTTTCCCTGACAACTTTTATACTACACAATTGTTTTACTGTAAAAGTTGATCTATTCCAATCATCTTAACCTGGAAATTCAGACCCTGCTTTATAAAGAGTACTGTTATTGTATGTAACATTATTGCAAAATAAAGTAGTTAGAAGACTTCTAAAAGTCATTTTTTTTAATTGTCTACAGTCACATCAACAGCAATAGCTTGTAAAGCTGTACCTCTATTGAGCACATAGGAAAAAAAACACCTTTTTCTTCAGGAGTTCAAACAAAAAAATATGCTTGTCAAAATTTATCGTTACAAAGTAAACAAATTCTAATAAAAACATTTATTGACCAAAATATTTAACATGATATTGTTTAAAATGTGTTAAAAAAAAACTCATTCTATAGACCCAGAAAATAAAATCTCAAACACAGTGATAAAAATATTACCTCATGGGATATATTTCCCAGATTTAAATACAGCTTTGAATATTAAGAAATATCACAGTTAAAAGCAAGACAATGAAAGAAGCAAGTTTATGTATGGACATTGTAGAAACTTGATATTACCCTCCTGCCTGCTTCATGATAACACATCCTCACTGCATGCTTCATAATTACATATCCCACAATGCATGCTGGGATGCTTATAATATGAACTAATCAGGACATACTCTACATTTTTGAAGCACACAAATGATTTGGTGAATATTCCCCCATTGGTAATCCACACCATGGTTTTTATGCACAGGAAACAGTACCACAATACACTCAGAAATATGAAGATGTTATGAGGTATTTTGTATAACACCTGGCCCCTATAACCATATCCTCAATCCACCTACATGTTGTCAATGAGTTCTGAATGTTGATAAGAATATGTCACTTACTTCATAGGTAAACATGTTTCATTTATTAAATTCTAGAAAGTCAAAGCTCAAGCTCAGCTTGATCATTGTATTAAATACAACTCATTCTAATTCTTTAATCGGGAAGAGATAAATGTGTTTTATATACCAGAGTCAACTCAAATGGCAATACACTGTAGCTAAATTTTGTTTTTCCTGATACATTCATTATTTGTATTACTGTAAAACATTCAGGAAATAATCTTAACAAATTTACTGTGGGTAAATGAGTGATGATAGGTTATATTCTTGTTTTCCTATTTGAGTGGTAAAGAGAAGTATTAATATAATTATACCTCTACTGATTTTTCACTTAATAAGAGTAAATTGATATTTGCTGATTCCCTGAAAATCACCAAAAAAAAAAATGTTTCCCTGCAAAAAAGGTGCATCAGTTTGATGAACTCGTATACACCTATTTGGAACAACTCAAAATTTCTTTTAATCATATGAAAAGTTCCAATATGCTCCAAATAAAATCATGAATATTCATAAATTAATGCTGCTCAGTTAAAATTACCTACAAGGAGGTGGGGCCTAATAAACAGAATTTTGCTTGTAGATTCATGCATTCTATAGACCATGTATTTAAATACAATGCCTTTCTATTGAATTTATTCATTTATTTTATCTACATTCTGGGTAACCGATAATTCCACTGCACAACTTATAATCGCACTGCGTATATAATAAAATTGCAAAACTTTACGAGTTAACTGGTCTAATTTTTGTATCAATATAATAAAACAGTTAAAGTATACCATAGAGGGAGTCTGCAAGATTCCAGTTCCCCTTGAGGAAGCCAACTTTCCACGGCTTCACCCCGGGAAATAGGCTTGCTCTTGGGTAACTGAAATCTTGCCGACTCTCTCAATGATATACTTTAACTGTATACTAACGGTAAAACAGCTTGGTGTTATGCAAGACACTGTTAGTAAATACAACACTGATTTCATCAACAGAAAAACGTCCACTGTCCAAACAGAAATAAAAATGTTACCTCTTTCAAAACTGAAAATAAATCATTAAAATTCACACAAGGTAGATTCAGCTTTAAATAAGAACAACTGATGATGATAAAAAAATTTTACTCAGACCAATTTAAAGAAGGAGCCCCTGGTGAGCTAAGAGTTTGTTTTTTTTATAAGTTCGTTTTATTCTCCTTGAAAACTGAATAGGTGTGTACTTGAAAAGTGTTAAGTTACATACCTGAATGCATTTTATAAGTGTATATTTATTTATTTAGTACACATATTCCTCCAGTAACCTTCCACAATAAAATCACAGGGAGCACGACTGGTAACATCTAATTTCCTTCTCAATAGCCAGATTTAAATGTAAGTTTTAAAATTTTTTGATCAAATGAAAACCTTTACCACAATTATTCAAGTAGTGTGGTTGCTAAAATGAAGGACATATAGTACCAAACTCATGATTCTGTTCTTAAGAAAACTGCTTATGAAGTTTCTGTAATCTGCATTACACAGTAATAATGTACACAGATTTTTTTTTTATCATATCTTCAAGTCAATAATCTCTTTATTACATTGTTCAACAACATAAATATTGAGGTCACAGTTCATAGTCAGCCTTTTCTTTTTAACCTGAAGCACTGTCATGTAACAAATGCTTTGCCAGGAAAATAAATTGTTAAAGGAAAACTGTGTTCAACTGCTGGCACACAAATAGACAATACATGCATAAACAAAACAAATAACAAAGAAGAATTTAAAAACTGGACAGCTCTACTCCATCATTTTCTTCTCGTCTGGAGAAGAGTATTCCAGTTCATCATAGTCAGTTTGGTTCTTGAGATCATCAGATATTTGATCAATATTTAACGGTCCATAAACTAATGGCTGCCCTGAATTCAATGGAATGGATGTTGCTGCTGGTCGAGATCTGTTGTTCTGAGTTTCTCTCAGTAAACTTGATTGGTCCATTGGAATTTTAGGCAAATCAAACTTAACATCTGTACCTGTAAATCAGTAAGTCAGATTACACTTTATCTAAGTTAATGTCATGATAATACTGTTAAAGTAGAAATTTTACCTAAAATTATAAGACTCCATGCACTGACTGTAAACAAAGAGCATTTCACTAATAATTTTCTGCAATGAGTCCTATATTATCTACAGAACTTGAAGCATACATCATTTTTTGTTACAATCCACATATCAATTTGTAGCAGCTTGAACAGCATACCTTATCTGTTGTAAAACAATATGTAGGCATTTTTATAATCCTCACCTTGTCTATTGTAAAACAATATGTAGGCGTTTTTATAATCCTCACCTTGTCTATTGTAAAACAATATGTAGGCGTTTTTATAATCCTCACCTTGTCTATTGTAAAACAATATGTAGGCGTTTATATAATCCTCACCTTGTCTATTGTAAAACAATATTTAGGCGTTTTTATAATCCTCACCTTGTCTATTGTAAAACAATATGTAGGCATTCTTATAATCCTCATCTTGTCTGTTATAAAGCAATATGTAGGCGTTTTTATAATCCTCACCTTGTCTGTTATAAAACAATATGTAGGCGTTTTTATAATCCTCACCTTGTCTATTGTAAAACAATATGTAGGCATTCTTATAATCCTCATCTTGTCTGTTATAAAGCAATATGTAGGCGTTTTTATAATCCTCACCTTGTCTGTTATAAAGCAATATGTAGGCGTTTATATAATCCTCACCTTGTCTGTTATAAAGCAATATGTAGGCGTTTATATAATCCTCACCTTGTCTATTGTAAAACAATATGTAGGCATTCTTATAATCCTCATCTTGTCTGTTATAAAGCAATATGTAGGCGTTTTTATAATCCTCACCTTGTCTGTTATAAAACAATATGTAGGCGTTTTTATAATCCTCCTTTTTGGGTGTCTGGTGGGATACAGATTCGTCGTTGTAATAAAACCACTGACCATTCAAAGGATGCTTAGCAAAAGTGGTATAGTGACCTGCATTGGCACCTGTTAAAACAATGAATTGTGTCATTGTGACATTTTTAATTTAATCATACAACAAAACTCAACATAGTTTACTGTTAATTAGAAATATCTATACATGCTAACTTAAAGTCAAATGAAAATTTCTGGGAGCTGTAGACAAACTTTGGTCTTGTGAACACTGAAATGTTAAAACCAAAGCAAGATGGTGTGTCTACAGTGTTACTACAGACGAATGTACATGTATTAAGAAGTTTAAATCTGCAACTTCAACTTTAACATATAGTATCTTGAATCATTCTTAAGTCCATGTCTGAGATTTGACAATCACTGGTGCATATTACATAGTTAAAATTCAAACAACTTTACATGGGAGAAAAATTATCTGTCTCTTGTCCTAGTGAAATTCAGCTTACCCCCAAAATGGCAGACAATGCTGTAGAGGTCATAGGTCAAACTTCCTGAGTCAGGTCCTGATGTATACTGGGATAGATTGAGGTCCTCCAGGGGGAATATAACCTCTGCATCTACTTTGTTACTTGATAAGTCATGATACACAAACCTGAAAAAAAAAAAAATCAGAATCACTTACAAGCCCATGAGTTGTTGAGAAATATGTTAACTTTAACTTTTTAAAATCATTTCTTTTTTCCCTTATTTCTGGTGACAGCAGCAACTTTAATCATGGCCACACTTTTTCAAAAATAAGAATAAGATTTACAAATTTTGAGGTACATGTTGTCTAAATTTGTATCAAATTGTCTCTGGTCATTTCTTTCCCATGATTGCACTTATGACATACAAGAATTACCTTTTAAGGTGTAGAATGAGTGTGTCTGGGTACTGCCAGACGGTTATAGTTTTCTTTGCACACTGGTTCCTTTGGCATCGAGGACAATACCAAGGGTTGTGTTCATCCAGATCTTCACTGCATAACACAAGAAGTTGTTTCAATTTTCATTGTTTGTCATGAATTCTTACAAATAGACAGACCTTGATCAAGTCAGACATTACAACAGAAACATTTAATAAATGTCCAGTGGGCCACATCATTACTTTCAAATCATGCACTGCATGTAAACTAAAACACAAGGTTTACAAATATCTTGATTCATTGATAAATCAGAAATCCACTGGTTTGGACCTGACATAGCTAAAGAAAGGTTAATGTGGGATTGTACTATTTCTATTTTTTTTTAAATTCTTATAAGCTGTGCTTAAGTCACATTCTTGTTCATGGAAAATAATTTTAAAACTCCTATAAACTTAAAGCAATTTTTCAACAAATTCAATCTACAGCATATAAATGGATGATTGATATAAAATACACACTGCAGCCTGGCTGTTTTTTACCTGCAAGTTTTACAGATAGACAAATGGACAAGATTATAGTTTGTCCAATGTGAGTGCTTCCAAAACATTTTAAATATTATAATATCAAATAAATTTTCACTTGCTTCAAATGAAAATATCATTAAACATTACAGTTGAGTTTTAGACAGATTAGATACAAACATGCATGACACAATTTTTCAGTCTACAGAAATTTACATATATATATTTCAGCCATTGCTGTCAGGTATACAAGGGAGTTATTATTTCCATAGATTATCTGAGTGTAACATAATTTGATTCGAATTTGTACTGTGGTACTGTTGATGGCAAGCAATGAGAAATGAATCCCTTTCCCAGGTGCTGATCCTTCTTGTAACTTTAAATCCCTTCAGACTTTGAATTTTCTGTTGTATCAGTACATGTATACTAGTTGAACTCAAGGGTTCCTACCAATGCAGAAAGTTTGGGGGAAAAAAGATCTAATGATGGAATCTAGTTTGAAATCTCAGGTATTTAATACTTAGAGATATAATGCAAAAAGTGATGATGGTGTTACCATGGGACTCACTATAACACTTCTGATCTTTCACAAGTATACTAATTAAGAAAAACAAGAGATTTACCTGTCAGTGAAAGCTTGTAGACAATCGTAAATCGAAAGAGATTTTTCTGGTCGCAGGTTTTCCATTGTTTCATGGTCCAGAAAGCCCTCCAGGTCATTTATACAGGTCTGTGATAGTCCACTCAGACACACAGACAGACAATCACCTGGGCGCAGGTGTATCTGGGAATCCCTGGAGATGGGGCACCCCTGACATTGGTCAGAATACTGGCACCGTGAACAGCGCAATCCCTGTTAAGTCAGACAAATAGCCATTTTGAGGGGTCCGTATTACACACAGTATAACATACTGTATTAACAGAAACTTAGTAATAATAAGAATCTCTTCTTTTACAAAATCACTATACTATACAAATTCAAACTGTTACATTCTATAAGGTCTTATTGCTTTATCTAGAATGAAAAAAAAACTTTTCTATCTTCAAAATTGCTTTCTTTTTGAGTTCAATTGAAAAACAATTTAAGTCAAATTTTTTAATCCTACCTGTCCATCTGTTAACACAATAGTACACTGAGCCAACACCGGAAACAAGTTGAGTATACACTCATACAACTGAGCACCGCTCATTGTGTTGTATAAGTAAACAAGTCTAGGATGTCCTACTAATTTAGCACAAGAACCAACTTCATCTCTTAGGGAGACGGGAACAGCCAACAGCCTGAAAATAAGTAGCAGCAGCAAATTAGAATGGATCAACTGTAGATATTTTTTTCATTCCAACTTTCCAAGGAGTAGAGACAAACATTAAACCTCATACCACTTTAATAAATATCATACAATTGTGAACTTCTATGTTGACATTTGCTTGAAAGGACCCATGTCAAATAATAGTGATCCTAGACATAAAGATCAACACAGTCAACACTTACAATGGCACCTTGTTAAATCAAGGTTAATCTAACATAAAATCAATGAATCATTTTTTCTTTAAAAAAAATGTTAAATAATATTACCAAAAAAATCCACTCCTTAAAAATCCATAGCATTATTGGCACTGGGAATAAAAAAGGCAGTAATGAACCTGATATCTTCTCCATTCCTCTGACCTTATACATTCTAGTACTATAAATTGATTTTCCTTCACCTAACTTTAGACACACCTCACTCTGTCAATTCCACTGGACATTCTTTCATGGATACTCAATCCATAGTTAACACTAACATTAATTCCACTGAACCTTGACAAAGTTTACAATGACATCAATTTGAGATTTACACATCCTTCATCACTCACTTTACTGACAGTACATATACTTCACACTAACACACATTCCACTGACAGTACACATACTTCATACTAACACACATTCCACTGACAGTACACATACTTCACACTGAGAGTACACATACTTCTCACTGACACACATTCCACTGACAGTATGCATACTTCATACAGACAAACATTTCACTGACAGTCCACATACTTCACACTGACACACATTCCACTGATAGAACACATACTTCACACACATTCCACTGACAGTACACATACTTCACACTAAAACATATTCCACTGACAGTACACATAATTCACACACATTTCACTGACAGTACACAAACTTCACACTAACACACATTCCACTGCCAATACACATACTTCACACTGTCACACATTCCACTGACAGTACACATACTTCACACTGTCACACATTCCACTGACTGAACACATACTTCACACTGACACACATTCCACTGAGAGTACACATACTTCACACTGACACACATTCCACTGACAGAACACATACTTCACACTGACACACAATCCACTGACAGAACACATACTTCACACTGACACACAATCCACTGACAGAACACATACTTCACACTGACACACATTCCACTGAGAGTAAACATACTTCACACTGACACACATTCCACTGACAGTTCACATACTTCACACTAACATACATTCCATTGAGAGTACACATACTTCACACTGTCACACATTCCACTGACAGTACACATACTTCACACTGACACACATTCCACTGACAGAACACATACTTCACACTGACACACAATCCACTGACAGAACACATACTTCACACTGACACACATTCCACTGACAGAACACATACTTCACACTGACACACATTCCACTGACAGTACACATACTTCACACACAATCCACTGACAGTACACATATGTCACACATTCCATTGACAGTACACATACTTCACACTGTGTCACATTCCACTGACAGTACACATACTTCACACTGTCACACATTCCACAGACAGTACACATACTTCACACTGTCACACATTCCACAGACAGTACACATACTTCACACTGACAAACATTCCACTGACAGTACAAACACTCTCAAACTGACCGTAAATTTTGTGTTGAAGATGATCCTCCATCCACAGGACAGAAGTCTTTAGTCAGAACAGCAGCAGTAGAACACACCTAGTACATATAAAAAGGCTACCGTTAAAACACTATGGACTTTATTTAAATTTCAATGGATTATTGTAAGCTGAAGTAAAGTTGGAGACTTACCGGACAAACATAACTCTCCTCCCCATAGTGCTTAATAGACATCTGTTAATAAAGAATCACACAGTCAGTCAGTGATAACATGTCATTCACAGCATTAGTAATATCTCTGTTTTAATGTACATGATTTTATCCCATGTTTACCCCTTTATCCCGTGGATATGTCTCATTGGATATTTTTTTCATATCCCACAGTTAAGTGCAGTTGTGACGTCACAATGGTTTTTGCGTTAGCGTGATGAAGTAAAATAAAGTGGAGTCCTATATAAAACAGTGTAAAACATTGTTTGTGAAGTATTAAACATGGGATAAAAAGAATCTCCCATGATTTGTAGTTGGATATGACTTTTATCCAACTCGTGTGTTTTTATCCCCTTGACAAGGTTCGGGGATAAAAAACACACAACTCGTTGGATAAAAATCATATCCAACTACAAATCATTGGAGATCCTATATGTATCTGTCTTACTTCAATAATTTTGATTGCATCAATTTCATTAGTTCTTTTACAACAGTTCACAAAAAATGAACCAGTGTAAAGTTCCAGCTTTAAAAATATATCAGAATTCTAATCTGTCTGAATGATTTGGATTAACTAATTTTTTTCTGGCATTTTAAATGTTCATCTGTTAAAATATATACCTTGAATGTGGCTTTATTCTAATGAAGTCATAATGTATATAAACATGTAGAGCACAATATGCCTTTCATACATGTATACATGTAAGTTTCATCAATACTGGCCTAGAAACATACATGTCTTTTGGACCAATGGTTGTTAAAACTTCAATATCAACAGGTCATCTGGACTTATGAAATTCAGTGACCAGAAAAACTAAATTTGAATATCCAAAATGATCAGTCAAACTGAATTGAGATGGCCTAACTGACCAATAAAATTGAATTGAGATGGCCCAACTGACCAATAAAATTGAATTGGGATGGCCCAACTGACCCTCAAAATTGAATTGGGATGGCCCAAGTGAACAGTTAACATAAATGAGATGGAGATAACTTGAAATAAACTTACAAGTTAACCTGGCCTAACTGATTTAATAGTCAAATTAAATTGAGATGGCTTTACTTACCAGTAAAATTAAATTGGGATGGCCCAAATGAGGCATTAAAATGAATTGGAATGGCAAAATGACTAGTATGTGAACTGAGGTGACCAAAATGTCCAATTCAAATATTATTTTTAGACCTGTATATACATGTATTAATGCATCAGTAGCCCTAGAGATATCCTTGTAAGAGTTGTTTTAGTTTGCTATGAAAACTTTAAAACACTGAATGTGTGATGCACATGGTGGAGAAATTAACATTATCAGTGTTTATGTAGTTCCTAAGTCTGAAAAGCTATAGTCCTGATTCCAGTATTCCAACAGACAGATCAGCTCAGATCAGAGTTGCTATGGACACTGCCTCTAGGTGACAAATAAAGTACCTCACCTCCTACTCTCTTAAACTTGATCTGAAAGAACTAACCTCTATATAGATTTGACAGAATGTCCCCCACAGACCATGTGACAACTAACCTCCAGATAGATTTGACAGAATGTGTTCCTCCTACCCCCCAGCCCGTTTGACAACTAATCTCTAGATAGATTTGACAGAATGTTCTCCACAGATCATGTGACAACTAATCTCTTAACGGATTTGACAGAACGCCCCCCCCCCCCCCCCATGTGACAACTAACCTCTAGACAGATTTGACAGAACGTCCCTCCACAGCCTGTGTGAGACAGAAGTTCACTGTCCTCTAGCTCCTCTAAACAAATTGCACAGGACTTCCATTTGTCTGCCACCACAGTAGCTTGTGCTGGTATTGCACCGGAGTCCCAACCTGCACCTGACATGTTTTCACCGGAATCCCAAGTAACACTCTCTGGTAACTGGTCACTTTTCATCAAGGTGTCATCTTCAGGAAAAGAATCATTCTTATTAAGATATCTAATGCATTCTTTCTGTCACCTGTGTCAAAATGATATCATTCAATACAATAATCAATGAATCTGGAATCAAACCCAAACTAAAATTTAAGGTTAAGATATCAACAAGACATCACTCATGATGGTATGGCTTGACTGCAAAGTACTCACATAATTATATGAATTTTTGATGTGTTCTAGAAATTCTGCCAATCAATTACCAGTTTCAAAGTAAATATTGTCTTACCAACTGGCAGTGTGTGGGTGAGATCCCAACCAGAAGCTGTGTTAGATGTCCCATCCACCTCACAACTTCCGTCCAACCAGCTGGTATTGTGAACCGGGGAACTATGACCTGCCGAAAAATTCTGGTTCCACATTCCAGCTCCTGGCACATCCACCATGACCTCATTAAGGCTCTTCCGAAGGTCATCAGAATCAGACTGTGTCCATTTACTTACTCCTTGGCTACTGCCCCAGTTGTCTGAAATTTTGGAATCAGTCCACTCTCCTAGAGCTGTGGTACTCTCAAAGTCACCTCCCGTGGAAGCACCCCAAGACTCTGACCCCCTGAGGTGAGACTCACTTTCAGGAGCATCCTTAAACTTTCCAGTTGTATCCGATGACTGCATGTATCTATTTATATCACTGACATCCCGCTTTGAGAATGTGCCCATGCTGCTAAAGATGTCACCCTCTGTGATATAAAATATATCAGAAGTAATCAAAAAAGAGATTATAAAAAAAGTTCTAAAATCACAGTTATTACAAATTGTTATAAGTGAAAGTGGATTTCTTGAATATTAAACAGATACAACATGACATTAAATATGCAGAAAAATTTCTCACAATAAAACTCTGTTTCCCCCTTTGTGACTGAGTTGAAAATTGTAGTGATTATTAATTTTATTTTTTATAATAACTTAATCTGTGAAAATTGCAATTTAACGTACATGTATGTGTGTGTAAAGGAATAATAATACATGCTTATTTCACCTTTTCATTTTATGTACACAAGTATACTTTCCTATCGATAGTTCAACTATTATTACATTTCTGCTCAGTAAATATAGTCATTATATAAGACATTTTTTCAGTACGTTAATTTATAATCAATAAACTTGACATTTTGACCTTGACATTTGATCAACTGAGCTAAAAATTAAGGTATCTAGTACTATAGTGAATCTTCATCAGAAGTACATATCCTGTAGAATATTTCATTTCTGATTAAATTTCATTATTGTCATGTCTGGTAAAAGAAATTAATTCCAAAATGAATTATTTTATTTCAGAAACTCATGATTTAATAAAGTTAAAAATATATATTATTTTGTTATCCGTAATCCTTTTTAAATTACAAATTTTATCAGTACATGTACCATCATACTTTGTACATATAAATATAAAGCTGTTCTTAAACATGTGATTTTTTTATCATTAATTAGGAAAAATATACACAGGTGAAATAAAATACATTTGCACTTTTTAACAAATGTTCATTTTACGATATAGATGTTGATATCAACCCATGTCTATCAGTGGATCATGGTCACTCATGCAGACAGTCTACCAATCGTTAAGACTAGAAGGATAGTTGTTAACCTGTCCCATGCCCTACAAAACTTGGATCTTGTGTAGAAATTGAAATTACTGCTTGTATATTCAATGTGGCTTGATTATCTCGTGAATTACACCCTCAGTACACCATCAAAAGGATTAGTTAAAGGACTTATCGCATGTTTCTAAATTATTTGAAATTAAAAGCGTAAAACGTTCCTTATGACCACAGTTTATAAATTTTGTGTTTTTACTGAGGATAAACCGCGGTAATTAACCAATTATTGACTCAAATGAAAACCCCTGAATTAAAAATCTAAGTTAATTAGATAGCGATCACGTGACCCTGTGACGTCAAAGGCGACAATGGCTGATCAGCTCTTCACGTAAATCTTACTAAAATATACGCGATACAACCTGAATTTTCTGTGTTTTGGACGACCAAATCACTGATTTTATCGATATGAAATTTAATATCCAACCTTATATTTTAGAATTGTCAGCAAGAAATAATCTGAAAAATGCGTTAACATTGTAAAAATAGCAGCGACGATAGCGAGGGAGACGCGGCGAAGACGAAGAAACTCGCCATCACAATTATACAATTTGATTTGTCATTTTATCACATGCATTAACTTATTTGATTCACAAATTTAATATAACATAACTTTGTTATTCTTCGTTTTTAACATAATATTAATTTATGCAAGTATGCTTTCAATGTTTTGTAAAGGATGGCGATCTTGAAAAATAATTTTCCGATCACGAAACATTACCGTAATTACGGTAATCAGACCTACAGATTCTAAATGTTTGGAATAAAAAACGAAAATATCTCAAAATTCTTATACCTTAGAACTAGTTAATGTTTCTATAGTAATTGAAAATCACGTTAGGAATTAATTTTTTCATCATTTTTCATAATTAAGCTGCATTTGTCGTTGATAACTTCGTAAATAGTGTGCAACTTTTCATCTCTCTATTACTGAATTGTCGCCTATGACGTCAGAGCAGTATTTCGCCGAAATCCGACTGAAATATGCATATTGCCGTATTTGAATTTCAACTCTCAATATCTCTTAAAATATGCTTTCAACAACGTTTATTGTATTCAGAATTTTAATGAACAAGGTTGTAGATAATCTTTTTCATAAAATTAAGATTTTTGAAAAATCATGCGATAAGTCCTTTAAGCTCCATTAAATACGACACCTGAGAATATTTCTAACTGTATAAAACACTAATCTGCTCAAATTGTTTTGTACAACTTGTCTGCTTGATTATGTAACAATTTAATGTTTGCCTCATAAACATACAAGTTACCCTACATTTGACTACTGAAGGCTTTATTTGGGATGTTATAAAGAGAGTAATCAATGCTAATTGTTGGAGAAATTCTATAACTTTATATAATTGAGTTTTGAACAACAGAGAGAATTTACGATTTAATGAAGACCCAAGCCAAATTAGTTTCACCAAATGTGGATTTGTTGGTAAACAGATATTAATACCAACAGGCATCCTTAAACTACTGCACTATTATCTGACTTGATATGCAAAATCTGAAATAATTATTATTTTTTAAGTGATAAAAAACAAAGAAAATTGATCCACATGAAATTGCTTTGAATAAAAAAAAAGAAAGAATTTTTTTCCCAATGAAATAAGATATGTCTACAGTACATGAACTCTGAATTGATGTAGAATCAGTGACTACATATCACCTGTAACAGTGTGTGTAACACTGTATTCTTTAGGTTGGTCTTGTAAAGAGGAGAAATCCAGACATTGGGATGGATCCTGTACATCAGTTGTGATGACGGGGCAGGGAGGCATTTCATAGGCATACACCACTCGGGAGGCATCATTTACATACTGTATCATAACACTGTCCTCCTGCATAGGAAACATACACTTCCATTATAATCAAACAGCAAAAACAACATACAGTTACTGTATCATAAAACTGTCCTCCTGGTTAGCAAACATAATCTTCTATTATAATCAGACAGGAAAACAAAAATATATACATTGTCCTCGGACATATCAAACATAGTATTCCATATAATCAAACAGCAACAACAACTAAAACATGCATGTATGAGGAGCACCAGGTATAACTAAATCAGTTATTTAATTATTATGTACCAGAATTCTTGAGATGTGATGATCCAGTGTCTCCGCCATGATGATGTCACTAGTAGGACGACCAATCAGTGTCTTCAGTTCTTCCTTCACTTTGTTTATTTTGTCAGACTTTTGTAGAGTTATAAGGTATCGCATTGGAGATCCTTCCAGAGGGACATAAAGAACACCTGTCAAAATTAATTTAAAATGTTCAATGAAAATTAAATCAAAATGTACTGTGAGCCAGCATTTGTGGTAGGTTGTGTTAAAGGCAAAATAACCAGCATTGTCTTATGGTGTTTTGCACAGTGAATCGGTGATACTTCTTCACAGCTTTAACATGTGCTGACAAATTTTGTGATCTATGCTTATGATCATATAAACATAATTGAAGGTTTGCTTGTAAATCTTAGAATCAATTTGTATATGTGCAATGTTCAAAATTTTGTACATACATAACTGCCTGTCAGATGCATGTGGCAATGGTACAGAGAGATACATGAAGGGTTCAAAGGTCACTGATACATGGTTACACTCAGAGCAAACCACCTGTAATTAAAAAAAAAAATCACTAATATCAAAGAAAAAAATTAAATATTATGACAGGAACTCTAATAAGAATGCTTGCTGGTGGATGCTACTGTCATTGTAAATTCTATTATCTTTTACATTTAACAAAATTATTGTGGACTTGAATTGTCCTTGGAAAGTTCCGGCAATAATACTCTGATTATAGATGTACTTACTGTTGACTTGCATGTGGACTTACATGCTCTGACAATATAACTGTGATTGTACTTACTGTGGACTTGAACTGCCCTTGGAATGTGCTGACAATGATACTGTGATTGTACTTACTGTGGACTTGAACTGCCCTTGGAATGTGCTGACAATGATACTGTGACTGTACTTACTGTGGACTTGAACTGCCCTTGGAATGTGCTGACAATGATACTGTGATTGTCCCTGATATAATTCTCCCAAGCTTTCTCTGCTGCTTCTTCCTCAGGATCAACTTGTACTTCCTCATCACGCTCCAGTAGATCCACCTCTGTAGCCTCACTATTCTGAAATCCTCCCTCCTCTTTATCTTCTTCGTTATCAGTTGATAAAATGGAATCAGCTGGGCTACCTTCATGTTTAATTTCACATTTAATTTTTTTACAGCTGTTTTCAGACAGCTGAGTTTTCTTTGTCTTCACATTTTTGGAGACTTGTACATCCATACTCTGCACAAAGTCCTCACTGTTTTTCTGCTTCATTTCTCCAGCTGTTCTGAGATGGTCCCCATCTGGAGCAGCACATGGTGGACAGGTGTCTTCTACAAGCAGGTGAGTCCTCCTCATAATACTGTCACACATGTCTTTGTCCAAACTACCCAGAATTCCTAAGTCTTTTATAAGATTTACCCCCTCCTTTCCAAAACTAGCCAGTTTCAAGTTCTGTTCATTAATTTCAAAGTCTTTGTTAATCTTACTCAAAGCTTTGTACTGAAAATTTTTCTCAGTACATTCAAACTTCATTTTCTTTATAATACCATCCCCTTCGGCATCCATTTCACAAGTTTTTTGCATCTTGTTGATTTTCTCAGCTTGGATGTTTGTATTTTTGGGTCCCTTTCTTGTGGCTTCCTCCTTGTTGGGTGATATCGCCACTGCCTCGACAGGGGCATGCATGACTAGCTCATTATCGGCATGGTTATTTAGCTCCTGTTTGGGAAACTTTTCTGAATCTGTTGCTAGGTCTTCTTTTTCAAAATCCTCAGATAAAACATTAGTGTTTAAAGTTTTTGTATCTTTGGCATAAAACTCCTCAATTTTGGGAATTCGTTGCTTCAGATTTGAGGCATTGTTTAAAATTGGTTCTAGTTCATTCATATCTGACTGAGATTTTTCTAAGTCACCACTAGAATCTGTTCTGACAACAGACCTTAAAAGTGAGGGAAGTTCTGACTGGATGACGTAGCTGACATTGGCACTGTCCTCATACAAAGGAACAGGAAGGGATCCTGATGATGCATCTTGGGTAACCATACTTTCATCATCACTCACACTCTTGGCACTGACAGAGTTATTGAGCTGGTCTTTTTCTGCCAATGCAGACACATTCTGAAGATTGTTTTGAGCTGCCTCTTCTTTACTCTTTAGCTGCTGGTGCAGTGTGTCCAAAAACAGGGCCAAAAACTCCTGACAGTCATGCTGAAACAACATTCATTAAACAACATTTACATGTACAAAACTGATATTAGATGAAGCAGTGGGCTTGATATCAACAAAGCATTTTTCTAAATCAATAAATGGAAATACTGGTATTTTCAAATTGCATTATTGCAAAATCCCAAATATGCACATATTCTTTTTGATTTTGGTATGGATTAAAGAATTATCAGCAAAATCCTCAAATACATGTATCTAAGTAAACTAAAAAGTGTAAATTTTCCCCCCTCTGACTTACATGATATGATTGTCTTTCAAAAAATAGCAAGTGACAACTTACACTTGATATACAATTTTAAATAAGGTACTGCTTTCCATGGCATTATGCTGATAATAAATGAAAAAGTGGCCTAAAACTTATGGACTGGACACATAGTATTTTTTCTGCCAGTGGTCTTACACTTGCAAAAATGACCTTGGTTTAAGGTCTTATTGCACCATAAGGTCATTAGCAGTACATGTATGTGTGTAAAGTATGAGCTTCCAGTTTGTCTCCATTGAAAATTTATTATCTAGACATGATAGCATTGACAGATGGATGCACATAAAGAATTAAAGACAGGCAGTCAAGGTGATTTCTATATACACCCCCAAAAACTTCAAGGGGGGGGGGGGTTATAATAAAAATGAACACCCAAGAACTGTCCAATTATAGATTCTGCTTACTTTATTCTATGATTATGTAACAATGTAACAGGATTATTTCTAGTACCCAAATGTTGGTATGCTCCACACAACATACCTGTCTGTAATCCTGAAACTGGACATGAAAAAGGGCAAGGGCATTCTTGAAGTCCCTAGGATATACTATAGTATAACGCCCACTCCAGATTTTGCAGACCAGTTGATGAAAATTAGTGATCAGTGTGTCCTGAGAACAATCTTCAAGTGTAAACTGCTCCAGGAAAAACTTCAGGAGTGGTGTGGTGGACAGCAGACTTTGTAAGCCTTAATCGAAGAAATGCCAGACATCTTTTAAAAACATACAAACATCAGAGTACTGGTTAAGTACAATTTGAGAGATTCAACAATGTCCCTAATAATATATTGAAAAGTTTTATAACCAGAGTGCCAGAAACAATGGTTAAGAATTGTATGAGACTCAGCACTGTCTTGTACCTGCATTCATGAAACAGGTGTTTCCTAGGTTGTACAGTCCACATTGTCCTGGGATAGCATAGGGATCTAAAAATGAAAACATGCAACGTGATTGAATAAGGAAAGAATGACTAACAAATAAAGATCAAGTTATTTCTTCACTACACATAACAGCAAAACAGATTTAAATGGAAACTAGTCCCAACAATTATATGGCCCAAAATGTTATATTTTAGGACTTGATCTTAACAAATGAATCTGAAAATTGGGAATTATATAATTTTTTTATCATTTTACATTGTTTTGATGTACATTAACTAACCGGTGACATCTTTAGAATAGTAGGAGGGTACAATGATAGAGCTGGGTGCCACCTCCATTGAAGATCCAGCTGCCGCGGCCGCACTCTCCCCCGAATCCTCCATTTCTAGCAAAATCAAATGAAAATGTAGGTCAATCTAACAACGTTAGGAAAGTTTTTTAAACATATATCTATATTACTGTGTTCTGTAAATTATCCATTTCCGTATGAATTTTTTGATGAGGTCAACAAGACTCCCGAGATACTGACCACACGTATAATAAATAGTTCAATAAAACAAACCTTTGACCTTTGACTTTTGATAAAAATTCATAAGGATCATTTGCTTAGCATGACAAACAAACATTCAACTTAATACAGATGACAAGCAGCATTACAAATAAATGATTCTTAAGATATATGAAAAAATAGGGATTGTGTAAATTAGTAAAATGTGATTATAATATCTAAATATTCTAGATACAGTCAATGGAGCCAAGAAAAAACATCTAGACTTAAAAGGATTCGAGATATCAATTTAGGCTAAAACACATAAAGAAAAAGTGATTGGGACTTCCAGCTCACTTTGAAATATCCAATGTATTCAAGATATCAATGTTTAAAATATACTGAAGTTCAACTGTATTTCTTTCATCATCTGATCATGAGAATCAGACATTTTTTTTCCAAATAGTGGAATCTTTTTAATAAATCTCTGTAAAACTCTCTTTTTGTTTTAAGTATGAGTATGTGATATAAATAGACCCAAACCTTCAGTGTGGGCTATAGTAGCAGACTCGGAATTTTCCATTGCTGAATAGTTTCTTTTCAGCTTTCTCTTTGGTTCACATATGCACATGTATAGTCTTCAGGTTCCTAGAAAACAATGGTGCTACAGTGGTTGATACTCAAATGTACAAAATATTTATTAATATTCTGGCCTGTTTCTTCATCAGCATTATGAAAAAATCAACATATTTCCATGAATTCAACAATACAATCCTGTTTCATCATAGGAAATTACAGGTCATGAGACCCAGGATGTTTCTCTAAGATGTTAAAGCACCTGGACTTAATGTCTCTGTAAGAATGCCAGAAAGAAATGCAGCTTTTGTTTTCATGCAAGGTGGTTGAAGGCCTAATTTTAGCTATCCCTCTGGGCTATTTATACCATGTTAAAACAATGCAATCAGGACAATTTTACATTTCAGTTTTGAGAAAATATCACTATCTATAACATTTTTCTCGGAAACTTTCAATATGTTGGCATATAATGAAAGTGAAATTATGCGACAGAGGAAATTCGAGTTGAAATCGCTGAAAACACATTTACGTTAGAGAAATGCACGAGAATAATTACAATTAACCGTTTTAATGACAATAATTATATTGCAGTTCGTTTCTGACGACGTATTGTCTAAAGGTTTACCTTCCTTTTCGAAGTCTTGACACCGGAAATATAAATCACGTGACTCCTTCAGTGTTTCCAGCCTATCTCCGATCTCGGGTTCAAAAGCATATTTGAAGTAAAGAACTAATCCTGTATTCCAAGGTACATGCTATCTGTATACTTTACTGAACACGTAAAACAAGTTAAGTTAAAACATTTTAAAATTTTAAAACTAGCCCTTTGACTTGGTTGATATATGTCACTGCTCGGACTCGATATTACCGATATCCAACCGGAAGTGATATTTTCGTCAACAGTCACAGCTCAGCTGAGTCAGCGAAGTAAAACGCAAAAACCATAGATCATAAAGGTAGGTTCGTTAGTTATCTGTCATATTTGAAGACAGGAAAATGCCAAATTTGATGGTTGTTTGCTATAAATTTTAATTATTTTACAGTGTGTGCTTAAAATTTAGTAAAAATCCATTCCAGTAAACAAAAGAACAAATTACATTTACTGTTTACCAGGTCCAGTACAATCAGTACATTTAGCTACGTAGCTAAAATTACCTACCGTAGCTTTATTTACCTATCTCAGGTAGCTTTATTTAGCTATTTCAAGGCAACTATTCACAATTTTGCTTTTTATTTAAAAAATTTTTAATTTAGATTTTTATTTAAAAAATTGCAAGTAAATGACTACTACTTTATACTAGGGATTATTTTAAAAGCAATCTAAAGCAGAGATAGTTTTAAAATTTCTGCGTTTGAACACTTTTAAGGAAAAGATTATTTCCCTTGTTTGAGTAACCATTGTACCAGACCTGTTTACTGGGGATAAATGTAGTTGAAAATGAGTTGGAGTTTTGTGTGTGCCATTTGAGGCAAATAAACATGGTACTGAAGGATTTGTCTATCCTGTTAGTATATATGTCCCTGATTAAAACGTACTTAACCTTTTCAAAAGTTGCTCTTAATCAGGTTGGGCACACACCTCCAAAGGTAGTTAGAATAATCTATCTGTGTCTCGGGACAAGCCCTGATCACAGTTAAAATATGTCCCATATACTTGCAATGTAGCAAATTGAAGTGGATCCGCTCTGAAATGATTTTGAAGTATACAAAAGGAGTTGCACTGAAAATAACTACCAAATTATTCATAACAAACCTTTTTGAGATTGTATTTGCCTTTTAACCTAAAAAATAATCCATATAAAGATGAAAATTCAACTCATTTTCTCAACGTTTTTTCTCGCTTCAAATTTACACGCTGTAAATGCACTGAGTTTGAGTTATCTTTAAACCCGGTCCGTAGGAAAATATCATTTTAATGATAGAACATTCTAGCTACACCAAAGGGTGATTTAACCCCCGTTTGGTGGTCAATCACCCATACAGGATAGGGCTGTGTCAATATATTGATTAATCAATACGTATCGATACTCTGGAATGTATCGTATCGAGAGAATAACTTCCAATACGTATTGGGCAGGAAGTTTTTGTTTTAATTTTGTGAAAAAATTGATAATTTCAGTCACCAAAGGTTATTTTTAACTGTTTTGAATTAAAACTGATCAGTAATGAAATACACATTAACATGATTAAGGAGATAGCACATCTTAAATAACTACCTTATCAAAAAAAATACAAAGACAACTATATTTTAACATGTTAGTTTTACAGTCTTTAAAAGTTTGAATTTGAAGTGTACTTTGTAAAGACAGTGAGACATGAACTTCCAGTTTGGTAATTAATAAAACACCTAGTGATTTACAAGACTTTTTTGATAGACTTGTTAAAGAATCCAATATATTGCATATCGCTGTATAAAATACAGGTAACTCTTGATGGCTCGAACATCGATCTCTCGAAGTTCTTGATCGCTCGAAGTGAGTCTCAGGTCCCAAATTTTTCCCCTGTATAACTACATGTAAGCAAATTTACTCTTGATTTCTCGAACTCTTGATCTCTCGAAACCCTTGATCCCTCTAAGTCAAAATGCAGTCCCTCTATGTATTTTCTATTGGAATTTACCCTCAATACCTTGAAGTGGCTATGTGTACACAAGGTTACATAATTAACACCTTAACCTGGACATTTAAGTGGCCCCAGGCAGAAGACGCGGTACTCAAGGAACGGGATGTTTTTTTCAGGTGACGCTTATACTGCAAGGTGATAATTGATTTAAATAATTAATCATATTTTGCCTATCTGCTATAAAGATAATTAACATCAAATGTCTTACGATAATTTAGAGACGCAGCGAAAAATAGATTACAAAATGAGACACTAATTTTATTTTTATTGAAAAAATGAAAAGTTGGAAACTGCATAACAGCCTCAATCTCAATATTACGACTATTGCTGGACAAATACTTATAGATCATGTTTGGTATCAACATGTACAAAAAGTCAATGCTATGTACGAAGCTGTAAAATGTTGTTTTCATTTAGCAAATGTGTAGTATGATGTTCGTATTACATAGTCTAAATATACGTGAAATGACGATATACATTTTTTGCTTTACTCAGTTTAATAAAATATTCACCAAAAAATGCGAAATAACATCGTTGTTTTATAAAAATAACACGTGTAAAAGGTTAGCACTGCATGGAAATGAAGGAAAATCATTACATCCGGTAAAACTAATTTTAAAAACCTGTCAACCAACCCGGAAAATCCGGACTCTTGAAAACTCTAACTCTTGATCTCTCAAAGTTTTTCCTCGGTTCCGTGGACTTCGAGGTATTGAATGAGTGTTACCTGTATTGTATCATATCGAAATATTTTGCTCAATGCACAGCCCTAATATCGGAGTCAGTATTTACTGACCATTTGGGAGAAGAAAAATCGTTCATTTCTGTGGAATGGCATGAAATTCCTAATGACGCATAATTTTAATTTGTGGGGAATAAAATATAGATATTTATCAATGCTCTGAACGAAATAAAATTGGAAATTCAACACAGTGTTTTTTTTGGGGGGGTGGGGTGGGGGGGAGCAGTGTCTTTCAAATATTTGACAAAATGGTCACCTATGTTTCTGTGTTTTTACTTAAAAAAAAATCCCTCCTTCCCAAACTTTGTTGTAACTCTTGATCATGTTTCTTACTTTCCATTTCTATAATCCGGGCAACCAATTAAATTATTTCCAGCAATAAAAAATGATGATCTCTTCTGAACCTCTCAAAAGACTGATTTAAGGCTACGGAGGCACATAATAGTGTCAATTTTCAATTGGGAAATACCGGTAAAAGGAAAGATGAGAGGTCACTTTTATTTCATTTTATATTGTATGCAATGGCTTTATTCTTTATAAAAATAGGATATACAGCGAGATCATGATAAAATTATTGCTTCAAAATGATGTTATTGGAATAAAAAGAAAAATAATTGCAACTATCACTTTGTAAATCTTTATTCAAAGCCATTGAATAAATAGAATAGATTCATCGTAAATATGCATAATAATCCACTAAGGTTTGCACAGAAATTGTACCTTCATCCTAAAAGAAAATAAAGAAAAGATGTTACACTATGTCAATGCGCCTTTGCGTTATTTTAATAAAAATTGGATTAGAATAAAAAAGACCACTTGATCAGTAAAATCTGACTCCGATATGGGCGATTGACCACCAAACAGGGGTTCAATCACATTTGGTGATAAGTGCCCAACCTGTTAATGCCACCAAAGACTCTTAATTGACCAAATGCTTCATTAACAAGATCAGGTTCTAAATGTGTACAACATTTGGAAGCCATTCTTTTCATGCATTTACAACACCAAACTTTATATTGATGTATGCTGTCATAACATTACATAATCTAGGTCCTTGTGATGCTTTACAAAGTTTATAAATATGTGTGATGATGCATGGAAAAGTATGATTACTCCACAGTTAAATTATTGCCAGTCCATTATCTTTTAAACTATCATTTGCTTCCATATGCATACAAAACCTTCCTCATTTATTGAAAATGAATAAATTTAAACAATTTAAGTGTTACTTTTGCATTTTTTGGTCTTAAGCCAAGTAAAAGTGATGCAAGACTAAGAATGGACACATCATTTGTTTAACAAATTTAAGGTGGCTGACTTGGATTTTCATAGCAATAATTTACACAATTTAGTGAAAACAGTGTTTTGACATTCCTAAATTAATTGTTGTAATATGCATTTTTCAAACTTAACAAAAGTGAAAAAAATAAATTAAAAAGATCATTTTCTTTTAAAATGATTTTTGAATTGATAGGTAAGTGGATGTCATCATTGTGTATATATGATATTACAATATAAACTGAAGTTTTTTAGGGGGTACACTGGCTCCCCCTGGGGAGCAGATGACCCTTGTTAAATTTTGGTCACAAGGTTAAAGGTCACACAACATTGATACGTACTAGACCACAGAAGATATTGTCAGTTCAGTATCTTGAGATCCATTGGTTTTAATACAGACATCAAATTTGGTACACTAGTACCTTCTAAGAAGTAAATTACCACTAATGATAATGAGGTTTAATCATGTTAATATAGATCAAACTTAGTATTATGTTTGCCCCTGACTAGTAGATGACCAATTATTTTCATTTATATCATTACAGACAATATAAATTTGAAGTTGTTCCCTTTTTAGCTCATCTGAGCCAAAAGCTCAAGTGAGCTTTTCTGATCAAAATTTGTCCGTTGTCTGTCGTCGTTGTCGTTGGCGTTGGTGTTGTTGTCGTTGTTGTAAACTTTTCACTTTTTCATCTTCTCCAGAACTACTGGGCTAATTTCAACCAAACGTGACACACAGTATCCTTGGGTGAAGGGGATTCAAGTTTGTTCAAATGAAGGGCCACGCCTTCTTCCAAAGGGAGATAATTGCGAATTCATGAAAAATTTATGGCATCTTTCAAAAATCTTCTTCTCAAGAACCACTGTGTTAGAAAATATGAAACTTACATGGAAGTATCCTCAGGTAGTGTAGACTCAAGTTTGTTCAAATCATGACCCCCAGCCTGTATTTCCCAGTTTAGAGAAAATTTGTAGTATTTCCCGGGACGGGAAATACCGGTATTTACCACTGGTAATTCCCACCACTGGTATTTCCCGGCCAACCCTGCCCCCAGGGGTAGGGTGGGGCCACAGTGGGCGATCAAAGTTTTACATAGGAATACATTGGGAAAATCTTTAAAAATCTTCTTCTCAAGAACAGCAAAGCCTTGATTGGTCATATTTATATGGAAGCATCCTCAGGTAGTGTAGATTCAAGTTTGTTCAAATCATGACCCCTGGGGGTAGGGTGGAGCCACAATGGACGATCACAGTTTTACATAGGGATATATAGGGAAAATCTTTAAAAATCTTCTTCTCTAGAACAGCACAGCCATAATTGGTCATATTTATATGAAAGCATCCTCAGATAGTGTAGATTCAAGTTTGATCAAATCATGACCCTCAGGGGTAGGTAAGGGCCACAATGAAAGTTTAAACATGTAGGAAAAAAGTCACAGTCAAATAAATATGTAAGCATCCTTAGTTAATGTAGATTCAATTTTGTTCAAATCATACCCCCCCTCCCCCCCCCCCCCCCTTTAAGGGGAAGGTCGGGGCCACTTATGCATTTAAGCATTGCAATACTAAACTGATTTTTTGCTTTTTTCCTAGCCACAGTGCTCAGGTGAGCGATGTGGCCCCTGGGCCTCTTGTTAATATTGCCACATGGGATGGGATGGAGCACATATTTTTGCTTTGAAATGTGCAAAAAATAGTGTTTCCTTATATAATCCTATAGAAAGGTAGATAATTCAGCTATGTACACTCTGCTGTACAGTTTATCAGTCATGCTTCTTTTCAGTGATATGTTTTACCTTGATCTATTTACAATGTCTGTTACAATACCACTTTACCTATATGTGACATATATTCTGATGTGACACTGCAGAGAGTGTTATCTTGAACGTATCAAGCTGGTACCTCATAATTCACAAAGTGACCTGCCATCACATATGTGAAACACAGCAGACATTGATTCAGTCAGCATTGTTTTAGTGATTATCATTATAATGTAAGTATATAGAGTGTTCTATATATCATTTTGCTATATTTCATGTCTAGAGTTGCTCTAAAAAAAATTGAAGAAAAAAAAATGTCACCATTTGAAATCTGAGACCTGTTGAAATGTGTACAACAGTGAATGATTTAGGATTATACTCGGACATCTCTGAGATAGAGCAGGACATACTTGTATTAATGTTGATTTTTATATAGTCTCTGAGAACATATTTTGATTTTTCAGTGGTTTATATGATGGATTTTCAAATGTGTTTTTATGTAGAAAAACTGTGCTAGAAACAGTACATTGTAATGTATATATACAGTGTTTGTTCTTTGGTGGAGATTATTTACAAGCCATATTTTTTACATTTCATTTTGCTTTTAATGTTTTTGATGCTATAGAAAGTGAAGAGAATTAACTGTATATTAAGAGTATCTTAATATTCTGATACCTTTGATTTAGTAAAAGAAGCCCTATTATATTAATGTATAAAATGACAATTATTTAAGAAAAATAGGGTTAGTGTATGGAAATAGAGTTAATTTGATACACTATAATATGTTTATATGATAAGATGATTCAGATAGGGTTTATAGTAGATAATGTGGTAAGTTAATGTAATTGTTAATGTAAATGTAAAATGTTGGTTGTTCTACATTGCAACACATATGGCTAAATAGTACAAAAAGACAACATAGCCTTTTGGTGTTACATAATAAAATTTAGGAATGACTCAGATTAAGGTAGCAGTGTACGTGATTTGAGACATGTAAATGAGATGTTGATTTAGTCGGTGATAGCTCTAATTAAATTTGGAAAGTCAGTAAGTTGACAGACTTATTAAGGAATGACATGATTTTTTCCTGAATTGACTGTTATAAATAGGAGGGTTTCTTGAATAATTGTGCCAAAAATAATGACAAAAATTTCTTCACGCATGAAGTTTATCTTTTGGTATATATAGTATATGATTCATCTGTATGCATTTTTCTTTTGCAGACCTTCTAATAGCTATTGATTAACCATGACAACTCATGTCTCCAAGTCGAGCCAGGCCACCCAGGAAAAGAGGCCCCTGGAGGAGAGCCTTAGTAATGGGGTGTCGGATATTGAGGTCTGGAAACGAGAACCCAGTCACAGGTAATCAAGTGGAGATACAGTGGTAGCTCTGCTGTTTTGAAGCAATGAGATGGTACGGTGGGGAATATTGCTGCACCGTTTTAATGAATGTAGCTACACTACACCGCATGTAGCCACTAGGGTATATACTGGGTAATTGAATCAATTTGGAAATTACAACTCTATTGTGTAGAGGATTGTTTGCTGTGCTGTACATGCTGGGTAAAATAAGCTATACTGTGTTTTGAGGAATATACATGTAGCTGTATTGAGTATAGTTGTACTATGTTCATTATTAGGCGGACTGAGTTGAGGTCAGCTTAGCTGCACTGTGTTACAGAGTATAGTTGTATTTCGTTGAGGAATGTAGCTATGCTGTGTTGAGGAGTAAAGCTGTACTTTGTTGAGGAATATAACTGTGTTATGTTTAGGTATTTAGTTTTACTTTGTTGAGGAATATAGCTATGTTGTGCTGAGAAGTATAGCTGTACTTTGTTGAGGAATATAGCTATGCTGTGCTGAGAAGTATAGCTGTACTTTGTTAAGGAATATAGCTATGCTGTGTTGAGAAGTATAGCTTTATTTTGTTGAGGAATATATTACATCATTGTTGAGGAATATAGCTATGCTGTTTTGAGGAATACATGTATAACTACTTTGTTGAGGAATAAAAATATGTTGTGTTTAGGTATATATACCTGTTCTTTGTTAAGGAATAGCTTTGCTGTTTTGAGGAGTATAGCTGTACTTTGTTGAGGAATATATTTACATCATTGAGGAAAGTATAGCTGTATGATATATTGTTTGAGCAGTACAGGTGTTTTGAAATGAGGATATTATGGTTATACCATGCTGGGAAAATTTGTGTTCAAGAGTTACATATTAACATGTTTCATATAAAAATAAAATTCAGTATTTCAATATATCTAGTTTAAATACATGGATGCAGATTATCTACATTGCCAGTTATAGTTATAGAGACAGTTTCCCCCATATTTGTAATTTATCAACATGATACTTATCACTGTGTGGAATGTTTGTATTCCACCTTGGTTGTAAACCTGTGTTGAATAAGCTGTTTGATGAATTAAATGAATGTTCATGCAAGGAGAGTTTAAACCACTCCTGTTTGTAGTCAGAACATTACAATGTCATCAGAACATTAGGTTAACTATATAAAGGGATTCCACCTACTCTTTGTAATATTACCTTGATCAGTAAAGATGATAGACCACAAAAGGTGAATATAATGTCAATAAATCACTTATTTTTTATGGCAAAGGTTTCTAAATTGCACTGTTAGTTTAAATTGTTATGAATGTTTAATTAACCAAAAATATACTAGTAATGAATTTTTAAAACTATCAAGTTGAATTTAAAGAAATTATCCAAAAATTAATCTTTGTGAAGTTTGATTTCACAGATTTATCTGAGGATTAATTTGGATATGTTATTGACCTTTTTGTTTTTGTTTTGTTTTCAGAGTGTTTGTAAACAGAAGTTTGAATCTGGACAAGATCAAGTTCTTTGGTTTTGATATGGATTACACACTTGCAGGTTTGAATCTCAGGAATTGGGCTTTCAGTTTTTCATTTCCTTACCTCACATGCATTGAAATACTATATACTAGTACATGTAGAACATCGAAATGCTGTACCTGAATTGTTGCTCTATTTTAGTATGTGATGAAATAACAAGGATCGAGTGAATTTAAATCCCCTTGCAAACAAAGTTTGGGAAAGTGAGCATGTGTGTGTGTGTGTGTTGAAGGGGAGGGGGGGGGGGGGAGTAGCTAGATAGGAATTACGTTGCTTTATGTGTCTATAAGTTTTTATGCAATCTGTACCATTACTTTGTATATTGGAAGCTCACACAAAGGTCTCTTGACATTCAAAGCCCTCATGCAAGGTCTTTTAGAGCAAATTAAAAGTCACTATAGTAGGAAAAAAGTTGTTTGCTTGGCATGTGATATGATCTTGATATAAAGTCATGGCAAATTGCAAGTTCAAGGGCACTACTACCAAGTGCCTATGTGTGTGTCGAAATTGTGTTCAGGACAAAATTTGATGATGAAAACACTTAAGACACTAGTATTCAAAGACTGTATATGGCAGATGTTTCATGGCCTTGACCAAGTATCATTTAGGCAAGTTCAGGGTCAACTGCAGTACAGGTGCTATCTTTGTATTAGGGCTTTACCCAAGAATGTTTGAATGCACAAAAAATTCAAAAATTGACTATACTTGTAGAATATATCAGGATCCTGATTCAAGGTCAATTGGATAAATTCAGTGTCACTGACAGGCAAAACACTGCTTTCTTTTTTTTACCTTGAAACAATAGTAGTGAACGGTTGAAAGTTTCTTTTAACCTAAAAATAGAATGGCCATGAATTGAACTTCTCTTTGTACAAGGTGAAAGTAAGTTAAGGAGAAAAAAGAATAAAGTGTAACAGGTGATGATATCATTTTAATATCTGGCTTATGGTAAAAGATAACTTTCTAGGTATGAGTTGTATATATACATGTAGACTTAACTGCTCTCTCTCTCTCTTTATAACAGTGTATAAATCCCCTCAATATGAGACAATGGGATTCAACATGTTGAAAGAACGTTTGATAACTATTGGTTATCCAGCAAACATCAAAGAATTTGAATATGACCCCAAATTTCCTTGCAGGTAAATAGTTTTCAGTAGTCCTATATGCATATTAAAATGTACCTACTGTACATTGTATACTTTGGAATCATCATTGTTCATGGAGGACCAATGTTCATAGGTCACCTTTACCCACAGATTTATATCAGTACAAATGATAACTTTGTCAATGTATCTGTTCATTGAATCTTTTGAATATCAAAGTTACCCACCAATAAAATTTTGGTTGCCCATGAACATGGACCCCCATGAATTAATATGATCCCACAATATTTGATATGTAACAAACAAGATAGACATAGCATTATATTGTCTACCATTACTGGAAATAAAAAAGTTTAATTGAAGCATAATTTTTTAAAATTCTTTAGAAATCTCATCATTTGATAAGTTTGATATTGGATGGGTAAAAAATGAAAATTTGTATAAGACTGTAGTCTTTAAAATATTTTCTGATTTCTCTGCTGTTTATCATTGTATCATGTTTAGAAATTATTAAAATGAGGGAAAGAAGAGTATGATATAAAGTTCAAGAGCAAAAGTTAACAAGGATGCTAGAACTCTTCAAAATTTCATTTTAAAATATATATAATGTAATGACTTATTAAAACACCACTAAAAGAGCAAGGGCCACATAGGGCCTTTTTAGGCCCTGTGAGTTTCTGAAAAATCGAAACTGCTCAGTTTTGGTTGACAATGGTATTTATCACTTGGACCCTTGGTGACTGTGTATCTATTGAACATGATGTAATTTTCTCCATAGTCAGTGCATTATGACGTCACGGAATTCGTCATTTTTACCATATCCTGTAAATTCCTTTAAAAATGGCCAAAAGTTGGAGTATTTTTTCAATATTTCATATAGAGCACAACCTCTGATCCAAAATATGCAATTATGTAATGAAAGGTCTGTTTCCTAAGATCATAAAACATGTTTTAATTTTTGGATCAAGGGCTGTGCTCGTATTTTAATTCTTTGTTGAATGTATTCAAATATGCCTGTTTTCTGCAAAATTCAAGAACATTGCATTTTCACAAAATCTGTTTTCCAATACCTGAATTCTCAAAAAGAAATTGAGTTATAGGAAATGAGACCGCTACGTCTGTACTTTATTTTGATATATGAAATGGGACAGAGGGTGAATACCGTGATAATCAATTAATTGATACAAGAACATGGCCATTTTATGCATAAAGTGAACCTAGTATTTTGTTGGACTAATTTGTAATCAAAAACGTACAGTGAAAAATCTTAAACTTAACATCAATTAAGAGAAGGTGAATATTTCTTTTCAGGGGACTGTGGTTTGACAAACAATTTGGAAACCTGCTGAAAGTGGATGCATATGGAAACATTTTGGTCTGTGTACATGGCTTCAAATTTCTGAAAGGGTGAGTAAAAAGACTCATAATTTTCCAAATTCTTTGATGAATTTTAAAGTGGTTAATCATTACCCACATGAAGCAGAATTTGTAATCACCTAGCTGTTTGCTTGTCCCACCCTTTGTCTTGGATAAAAAGCATTAGATTTGCATATTATTCTAGGTTGTGTCATATGACTGAATTAAAAGGCATTTTGAAAACTATCAAGGCCATAGCTTTTATTTATAATACTCTGGTTATGTTAACTCAAGTTTTAAAATGAACTAGATTTTTTTTAATATTAAGAATCATAATGATATTTTTAGAAAATATCAGGAGCATAATGCAGTTATGCACTCTCTGAATTATGACCTACTTTAAGCCCCCCCCCCCCTTTGCCCAAATAAGGGTATTAGTTGAGTTTGTTGATGTTTGACTTGTTAGTTGAATGCCTATGACAGGATGCATGGTGAAACACACCAGACTCTTTATTGTCTGTTTCCATTCTAGTGAGTATGTTTTCATTTCTTCAGTGATTATTCAAGGATGAATTTTATTGGTCCCATTGAGTTTTATTTATTCTTGATTATTTCTGTTTAAACTGCAAATGTGGATATTTTTTCAGAGTAAAATTTTGCAAGTTCCATGAAACAAAGCCTTAAACCATTCACTTGTTATTAATTCCGGATACTTTACTGATGCACAATTCACAATTTTTTTTTCTATGAGAAAATGTCCACATTTACAGTATTGGTTAAGATTATGAGTGATGAAACACATCATCATTTTATTTAATGATTAGTTAGGCCATCTTAAATGAATTCTACATTTTACATCAGAATTATGTTCAAACACCTTTGAGAAGACAAAAATTAACACACTTTCAAACAAAATGCTACTTGAATTGAATTCACTTTTCTGAGTTAATAAACATATATGAAACAAAATAATAATTTATTAAATATTTTGTTACTCACATCAAAAGTTTATAAAAATTTCACTATTAATTTATCAACAGGTGCCAGTCAAATTGAAAAAAAGCCAGTATTTGTTTTTTTTTCTTTAAAAATGTAATCTAAGCAGAAGTCAATGCATGCAGATGATGTAGAACGTGGGATTTATTCAGGACAGCCTTATAGCAATATTTGATGTTGTAACTAAAACATATTTATTTTACTTCAGAATGAAATACAGGTATATATATATATATATATATATATATATATATATATATATATATATATATATATATATATATATATATATATATATATATTGAATTCATTCATGAAAGGGAATAAACTTGGACATTCAGGCCATTATTAAGGAAGTTTTTACAGTCTGCCATTAGCAATGGGAAACTGAATTCAAACATGTATTTCAATCATGAAGTAAATATATGTTACACAAACTCGTAAATGAGTTGTTTTAACATTGATTTAGACATACTTATTACTTATCATAATGTATAAGATTATCATCAGAGGAGTAGTTTATAGTTAGATTTTGTTGTAATATTGTTTTTCCATTCTGTTTTCAGGTCAGAAATAGGAGAATTATATCCCAACAAGTACATCAACCTGGATGAGAAGAGAGTCTATGTTCTCAACACGTTATTTCACCTCCCAGGTATTATAATAGTCACATTGAAGCTGATCATCATTTTGTTGAAATATTCGCTCTGAAAAAAAATTGTCAAAGTAAATACACGTAGTATTTTTAATAGTGAAAAATAACTGTGTTTTCTGTACCTGTGATAGCAGTTTACATCCAGGACTCTCTCATTAGGTACATAAGTTTTATATAGGGTAGATCATTAATCTAAACTGTTCTGTTTACAGAAACCTACATGCTTGCCTGCCTGATTGATTACTTCACAACCAGTACAGAATTTGAGAGGTAGGTTTTCCTTACTATATTATTTATTTCTTACATACATCACATGAATCAAGGGACACAAGGTAGTTAGCACTGCAGAGTTACTCTTCCTGATCTCGGAGCTAGAGACCTACCAAGTATTAATATATTAAACCTTCTCAGTGATTGATGTATTTCCAAAATTCTCCAAATTTCTGATTCCCATCAATGTCAAGTGGCAGGGTATAATAAAAATGTTGCCTATATCTATTCTCTGGCAATAATAGATATTGGATTAAAGAAAATTATGTAATGAAATTCATTTTTCATTCAGTCTTTTGATAAAGTTTTTAATAGATGTAATTCATGTCAAAACTTGGTACATTGATCTAGCTCGAGGGAAAATATCTCGGTATTCTTAAAGACTCTGCAGTGCTGTTATACTGTTCATTAGCATTGATCACCTTTGGACAGCTGGGACGATTTTTTTCCCCTATTTGACAGGTAGACGGAGCAGACACCCCCTGGGTGCCTCACGGCTGTCAAACGTGTCCCTCAAGTAAGGGCAGTTAAGTATGTCTAGGTAAGGATCTTCAGAGAAAAGTGTTAAAGATTTCTGTTATAATTCATCTTTGGAAATGTTTAAACCACCCCAAACAAGTTTATATAGTTCTTCACTTTTGACCCAGATGAAAAGTTGTTACTTCAAACATTTGCTGCTTGCATGTGTACAAGAAAAATTTCTATTCTTCCTAAAGTATAAAAGCATCATTTGATTTCAGAAAATATGTTTAAAGGAATAGTGTACTATTTTACTTCTATTTGTGGTACCATGTAGGCTGGAAATGTTTATATAATTGACACGAATGTTAATGAGATTTGTAAACCCATGATAAAGTGTGACACAGTCCCTGAGAGAGTGTATCTCACTATAACTATAAGATTGTCATTAGGTTCAGGTATGCATGCCCTAAGAACACTGCATGAACTGATGTCTAGATCCTGCATTCTTCTGTTTGTCAATATAAAAAATGTTCAAAATTGATGAAAATCTCACAAAATATGGATTATTACTAATTTTTTTGTAAGCTTTAGATTAAGGTGAAGGTATTTTTTAATCGGCATCATTGGCAACTCCAATTTAATTGCTTTATGACTAAAACTTCTGGACTCAGTTTACATACAAATTTGTATGATCCTTTTAACCTGAAAAGTTGTTCATTTAGATCAACTACTAGATGCATATAATTTAAAATAGCCTCAAAAATATGCTTATGGCTGACAATGCCTACAATGTCATGTAAATTTTACGAAAAATTAAACTAGTGAAAAATATAAATTTTCAGAATTACTTTAAAATTGAAGTAAAGGACAGTTAATGGCTTAGCTGTACACTAGCCAAATATTGTCTCCTTTGTTTTTTAACCACATGTGCTTTCACATGTCTGATAATAGATATTTCCTTACATGGTCAGTAATAAAGGCTGTGTTACTCTGTATTACAGGTCAACAGAGGGGGTGAGGTGTGGGGAGCTGTATATGTCCTACAAGTCAATATTCCAAGATGTCAGGTCTGCGGTAGACTGGGTCCATTTCTATGTAAGTAATTTCAGTGTATACATGATTATAGCTACACAAGAAGACTAGGTCCATTTCTTTGTAAGTTATTTAATGTTTATAGCTACACATGAAGACTAGGTCCATTTCTATGTAAGTTATTTAATGTTTATAGCTACACATAAAGACTAGGTCCATTTCTATGTAAGTTATTTAATGTTTATAGCTACTCATGAAGACTATGTCCATTTCTATGTAAGTTATTTAATGTTTATAGCTACACAGGACTAGATCCGTTTCTATGTAAGTTATTTAATGTTTATAGCTACACAGGACTAGATCCGTTTCTATGTAAGTTATTTAATGTTTATAGCTACACAGGACTAGATCCATTTCTATGTCAACTGTCTCAACATATGTATTGCTAACTATGTGAACTATTCATTCAGTATAAGTTAGCATATATAAGATACATGTTACATGTTGCCTGTAAAGCCACATATTGTTGCACATGGAAAGATTACTTCATTTTCAGCCGACACTAATTAATTATGATTATCATGGAAATAATCAGTGTATTAAAGCAATATGAGCTGCAACTTTGATGTCCAAAATTTTTGTTGCAAAATTGTAATTAACTATTTCAATGACAGAAAAAAAGAACGTTTTTAAACTTCTGTTATTCATATTTGTGATGGAAGAACTATTTATAAGCTTTGATTGAAGCAAAATTACATTATTGTCATCCTGCACAATATTGATTTCTTATCTAAAACTATACATTTGATTGTACAGAATCCTTTATTCTGAAGCAATTTGATACTTTATTTCTGTCTAATTGATCAAAAAGGTTTAAATTACATACAAATTTATCATAATAACACATTTTAACAGCAAGATAAAATTCTCAAAAATGCAGCTCATATTGCTTTAAATATTCACCTCATTAATTACATCTAATGAATTACATCATATTTAATTCAGTATCTTTATGACCTGCTTTCTTATCAAAAGGGAAACTTGAAAACGGACACTCTGGCCAATTTGGAGGAGTATGTTCACAAAGACCCAAGATTGCCTATTCTACTTGACAGGTAAGCTTGACCTCTAAGACTGCCTATTGTACTGGGCAGGTAAGCTTGACCTCAAAGACTGCTTTTCCTACTGGGCAGGTAAACTTGACCTCTAAGACTGCCTATTGTACTGGACAGGTAAGCTTGACCTCTAAGACTGCTTATTGTACTTGGCAGGTAAGCTTGACCTCTAAGACTTCCTATTGTACTGGGCAGGTTAGCTTGACCTCTAAGACTGTCTATTGTACTGGAAAGGTAAGCTTGACCTTTAAGACTGTTTATTGTACTGGACAGGTAAGCTTGACCTCTAAGACTGCCTATTGTACTGGACCTCTAAATTGCTTATTTTACTGGACAGTTGACAGACATCAACACAAATTAGCAAAACTTCTTTGCATTTTTCTCAGCTATAGACTTCAGAAGCACATCTCAGCTAGGTGATTACAATGCTCAATATTTTAATATAATATACTTAATAAGAGTTGAGGTTCTTCTCTGTTCCATATAATTTTACTTTATGTGATGGTGTAAATTCCTTATTAAACATTGAGACAAGGAGAATTTAAGATATCAAACTATTTGTAGATAATTTAAATGATTGGCTTTTGAATTTTTTTTCTTCTTTTTCTCCATTTTGAGTAAAACAAAGTCAAAACTAGAAATCAACACATTAAGGTTTTTATTTTCTGATGATTTTCTTCAGTTGGGTCTGTACTTATTATTAAAATCAAATAGACATATAAGTCAATAATAGAAATAGTATGAGAATTGCACAAGTTATTTATTTTGGTGACTCATTTGACCTTGGGGTGGTTTTCATAAGGGCATTAAAATTAACATTCTTGTTTAAAAACAAATCTGATTTGACTTCAAATAGTTTTTTGCAAGTGGCAAGGCTTGTGCATAAGAAAAGGTGATTTTTACTTCAGTTTTAGATGTGACATTCACAGTTTTTGAAACTGTTGCTAATTTGTTCATTTTCTTGGCCTCAACCCTAATTCCAAGATGATATTGAGGTGTCTGGATTGTGTGTTTTTTTTATGAGATTTTTTTAATAGTGTTTTTGTTACTTATATTTTTTTTCCTTAGTTGTATATGTACAACTTTCCTACAAGATATATACAGAACCTTTTATCTTTTACTTTATAGAATTCGTGAAAGTGGCAAGAAGACCATGATTATCACAAATAGTGATTACGAATATTCTAATGTAAGTTCTAAAGTTAGATTATCATTCTTTGAAAATTCCAGTCATTTATTTTTGGGGGGTATTTTAGTAACTACAGTATTTAACCAAATTTTATCTGAAATAGATAAGTATATTTTTAATGTTACTGACTTTAAGTTGAATTTTTAAAGTTGATAAATGATTTGTTTATGTATTGTGAAATAATTTTTTCCCTTTATCTAGAAAATAATGGAATATCTGACAGACTTTCCAGAGGTAAGAGTCATTAAAAATTAAAATTACATATGGGATATAAAAGGGGAGGGGGTAGGGGGAGGTAACTGAAAAAATCCATCGAAACAGATGTTAAATATCTGGTATTTTTCACAATATCGTAAATTATTTGCAGACACTCAAATGGTTTCTATGATGAGGAGAATTAACTCGTTAAATAAGTAATTTAATATTCATTTCTATGGCCTGTGTTGGCCCAAATCCAGAAATTGTTTGTTGGTTTTACAACTCGGTGGAAGGCATAGATGTGGGTTTTTACCAAGATTGGTCCATTATTTTGTTCTATAGTACATATTTTTCAAAAGAAATGTTTATTGATATGTGGAATTAGTCTCAAATTCTGTAAGTACATGTATGTGTACATATTGTAACTTAACATGTATTTCCTTTTCTAGACAAAAGGCAGAAAGTGGACATCTTACTTTGATTATGTTGTTGTGGATGCTAAGAAACCTTTATTCTTTGAAGAAGGGACCATCCTTAGAAAAGTAGACACTGTGAGTTAAAATTTGAATGTCAGACAGTTATTTCAATTATCCAGACAGTTACCGGTATTAAAATATGAGTGCCTGATTGTAAATACCATTTTGTCTGTGTGTCTGTCAGCGAACACTTTTATAACAGTTTCTTTTCTCTAAGTAGTCAGAGGATGACACCTATAATTTTGAGGGTCACTTGATAGGTCAAATTCTTAAGTTAAGCTTTTCTTTTGACCATTACTCATTTTTTGATGTAATAACATGGATATTTATAAACCTGCAAATTTTATATTTACTTTATAGAAGTAAGATGCTTAGAAGATGACATGATATAAGATCCTCAGTCAAGATTATTAAGGAAGCTCTAAACACTGCTCACAGAAGAGTTCTAATTCCTTGGTAATTTTATGCACATAAGGTGATCTGCCCTTTGTTGTATGACACAATATGAAATAGATTAAAGTATTCTAAACATTATATTAAACCAACATAAAGTAATTGAAAACATAATTTGCATGTATTTTCACAATGTTAGTAAGCAACAGTGATTTCTGTCCACTTATTGGTACATTTCTTTGACTTAATTTGAACATTTTTCCTGGCAAAATATGACAGGTACCTGATGTTGAAAGTGAACTAGTGAACTCAATATATACAATTTTATATGATTCAATTTTCTTAAAGTCAAAAAAAACAAAAAACAACTCCACGTTTTTTATTAGTATTTAGAGCTTCCGTAATATGAAAATTGCACATTTTCTGAGATATTCTTTTTACTGACACCGTGTTTACTGCTAAGGTGTAAAAAGTGCACACACATTTTGGGTCACTTGATAAAGATCTACACATCAGTTAATATGTCCAATACACATTTTATGTTGAAGTCATTGAGGTACATGTGTATATCTTTTAATGTAGACTTTATTTTTACTATGTAAGTAAATAATATTTAAAGAAAGAAGCCTTACATACTTAATCAAAGGTCAAGGGTAAACAGTTTGGTATATTTCAGCACACAGACTGCATGTTGACACTGTAGCTTCCTGTGTTACTTTGTTAGGTATATGTTTTAAAGTTTATTTGAACTTTTCCATTCTTTGAAATTGCAAAACTGTTTATTCAACACACTTTTGCATTCTTGCCTTGTAAAGAAAGATTATTAAAGATTGTATAGTATTACAAGTGTGACAATTTTTTTCTTTCAGACTTCCAGTAAACTAAGTATTGGTCACCATATGGGGAAACTTGAACAACACTGTGCATATTCAGGAGGTAAATTAGGTGTTTTCACTTGACAAGAAATAAAATTTGGTTCATCCATCAAAACTGTTACTATCAATCACATTTTATTCATAAGAATTTTTATTTACCTGTAGTTTCATGTATTGTCTTAATGTAAAATTGAAGGATACACAAAAATTAAGTCTTGGATGTAATTCAGTGCTTTAGTTTTGCTAATTAAAAACCACTAAAAATACGAGTGATTTATTGAAGTATATAAAAAGACATCTCAAGTATCATTTGTCTTAATAAAAAAAGTGATATATTTACTGTTACAAATTTTATAAGCATTCAATATTAAATGTGTAGGTCTATAGGTCAGTATTATTTATAGTCTAATACCTTATAAGTGGACTTTTTAGTGAGACACAAAATTTAGTGATTTACCCATAAGAACCAGTAATAGTTTTAGTGAGAGATAATTTTAGTACATGTAATTTGAAGAGGTCAAGAATGATAACTGTAACATCCATTGCTGAATGAATTGTTAGTGATACATGTACGTGTATTCAATTTTAGTGATCTTGACACTCTCGCTAAAATCATCTCTAAAATCTTTTCTTTTATGGTATATTTACATACAATGTGTCTATAAAGCATATACCAGAAAGTGCAGTGCAATACATGTATATGTATTTTGATGGAGAAGTGATACAATTTGGAATCTTTTTTAGGGTCCTGTGAGGTCATCTCTCAGATGATTGGTGCCCAGGGTAAAGATGTGCTCTATGTGGGAGACCATATATTTGGGGATATTCTGCGGTCTAAGAAGCAGAGAGGATGGAGAACATTTCTGGTGGTTCCCGAACTCTCCACGGAGCTCCATGTATGGACTGATCAGTCAGAACTGTTTAACAAAATCAAAACTCTGGAACAAACCCTCAGTTATATCTACAAGTAAGCCTGACACATCCTCTGTATTTAGAGGAAAATATTCAATTTGGTATTGTGGTAGAAATTGGTTATAGCAAAATTCGTTATAAAAGATGTAGATTTTGTTATTCTAAACTTCTATGGGACACAATATCATTTAGATATATCCGCAAATTCCCTATATCAGAGTTTGTTTAACCATCAAATTTTACAAGGATTTGTTATGAATGTTGTTGTAAACTCCAAAAAGCTTTGCTATATCACTGTTGGTACAAAAAATGTAAGTTAATATTATGTTTGATTATGTATAGAACTGAGTTGTAGCAACAGCAAAGTGTTTGTGAAATGCAGTGGCATAAGTATTAGTTTGTTATTAGCCCTTTTTAGCTCACCTGAGCCAAAGGCTCAAGTGAGCTTTTCTGATCAAAATTTGTCCGTTGTCTGTCGTCGTTGGCATCGTCGTAAACTTTTCACATTTTCATCTTCTTCTCAAGAACCACTGGGCCAAATTCAACCAAACTTGCTACAAAGCATCCTTGGGTAAAGGGGATTCAAGTTTGTTCAAATGAAGGGCCACGCCCTCTTTCAAGGGGAGATAATTAGGAATTATTGAAAAAATAATGGCATCATTTAAAAATCTTCTTCTCAAGAACCACTGGGCCAGGAAAGATGAAACTTATGTGGAAACATCCTCAGGTAGTGTAGATTCAAGTTTGTTCAAATCATGACCCCCCGGGGGTAGGGTGAGGCCACAATGGGGGATCCAAGTTTTACATAGAAATATATAGGAAAATATCTTTAAAAATCTTCTTCTTAAGAACAGCAAAGCCATGATTGGTCATATTTATATGGAAACATCCTCAGGTAGTGAAGATTCAAGTTTGTTCAAATCATGACCCCCAGGGGTAGGGTGGGGCCACAATGGGGGATCCAAGTTTTACATAGAAATATATAGGAAAATATCTCTAAAAATCTTCTTCTTCAAAACAGTAAAGCCATGATTGGTCATATTTATATGGAAGCATCCTCAGGTAGTGAAGATTCAAATTTGTTCAAATCATAACCCCCAGGGGTAGGGTGGGGCCACAATGAGGGATCCAAGTTTTACATAGAAATATATAGGAAAACATCTCTAAAATCTTCTTCTTAAAAACAGTAAAGCCATGATTGGTCATATTTATATGGAAGCATCCTCAGGTAGTGAAGATTCAAATTTGTTCAAATAATAACCCCCGGGGGTAGGGTGGGGCCACAATTGGGGATCAAAGTTTTACATAGAAATATATAGGAAAATATCGTTAAAAATCTTCTTCTTAAGAACAGTAAAGCCATGATTGGTCATATTTATATGGAAGCATCCTCAGATAGTGAAGATTCAAGTTTGATCAAATCATTACCCCGGGGATAGGTTGGGGCCACAATGGGTGATCAAAGTTTACAGAGGAATATATAGGAAAAAATCTTTCTCTCAAGAACAGAAAAGCCATGATTAGTCAAATTGATATGGAGGCATCTTTGGGTAGTGTAGAATGAAATTTGTTCAAATGAGGGCCCCCGGGGGTAGGATGGGGCCACAATGGGGGATCAAATTTTTACAAATGAATATATGGGAAAAAAATCTGCTGCTCAAGAACAACAAAGCCATTTGTTATATTGATATGAAAGCATCATCAGGTAGTTTAAAATTCAACACCCCCCTTCCCTGTAAACTTTTCAATACTGTACTAATTTTTGCTTTTTTTTCCTAGCCAATGTGCTCAGGTGAGCAATGTGGCCCATGGGCCTCTTGTTATAGAAATGCATTTATTAATGAAGTGGGATGAACAAGCAAGAGACAGGAAAAACTAAGAGGCCGATACGATTCATGAATCGTATAATATAAATGATTTGAACTGACACTAAAAAATTGTACTGTTTTTCTTAATGAAAAATTGAATAGTAATTTAAATACTATTTGGTTTATTTCTTTCTAGAAACTTAGACAGCAGTAATTTGGAAAAACCAGACATAACCAATGTCCAGAGAGCCATGATGGTAATTGCTTAGTAGATTTCATAAACTATAAATATCAGCACTTTTTAATGAATTATTATAAAAAATATTTGATCATTTAAAAGTGCATTACAAAATTTGATGATATTTTTTAAAAGTTATGAATTGTAAATTTTGTTGTTTGTTAGGGTTTTGAGCTTGATTAAAATGGCTCTGTATTTTTTTTGTTGAAATAAGAAGAGCTTTGGTCTTTCATGTAAATGTACATGAAATTCAAATGTATCAATTCAAAAACTACAGGCTTAGTTAACATTGTAATTTGCAATTAATATGAGTACTTTCTTGATTTTAGGACACAGTGCATGAATTAGACTTGTCGTATGGAATGCTTGGAAGTTTATTCCGAAGTGGTA
Organism: Saccostrea echinata; assembly: GCF_033153115.1. Classification (NCBI taxonomy): domain Eukaryota; kingdom Metazoa; phylum Mollusca; class Bivalvia; order Ostreida; family Ostreidae; genus Saccostrea; species Saccostrea echinata. Next base: position 29,575,131 of record NW_026889765.1, on the reverse strand, counting down.
AGTTTACCAGTTTGAAACAAAAGAAAGCATTAAATCTGAAGTATTTTTATGAGGAAGCTCCAGAAGTGTTTTCTCAATGTTCATGATTATCAATATACAGTAAAGCTTGAATTATGGGCCTATATTGCTAAGGTGACTATGGGTAAATGGATCAAGTACCAGTAAGCATCTTCAGTTTTCATGTTTGGGGCTCACAAAAAGGATTCTCATTAAATATTAATTTGGAAGAGAGAAAGAATCGTGACTCGGATGAATGTTTTAACCCATGTGTCTCTCGTTTCAGGTTCCCGGTTAACCTTCTTCTCTTCACAGGTCCAGCGATTTGCTGATATTTATGCGGCTTCTGTCATCAACCTTATCCATTACCCCTTTACCTACATGTTCAGAGCACCTGCAATGTTGGTAAGAATGTGATTAATTATTCTGGGTAGTAATTATAGAATGTCACAGGGAAAGAAAAATCACTCTTTTGGCGTTTATGAAATCTCAATGCTCACAAAAACAGTTTACAAGCTATTGTTATTTAGTATTTGAATGCTAAGTCTTCATGCCTAGATATTCTTGCATATTTGTAGTTGCCTCATGAATCGACTGTGTCACATGAGACCACAGCACCGGCTGATGACTTTACTATCGCTAGACAACGATCTGTGAGTTCTGGGTCCAAGTACGCCAAAGTTCACCACTTACCCCACTCTCGTCCCTCCACCCCGACAAAAGTCACCCATCACCACGACGACGACGACTTTGAGGAGACCAGTAGTAACAGCAGTGATAAATCATCGTAATTATTTCAGATTTCTATCACTCTGTGAATTCGGGTGATAAATCATTGTAATTATTTCAGATTTCTATCACTCTGTGAATTCGGGTTTCAATGTGCAATGAAAATCAATTCAGGAACAGGTTTGTTCACATTGGTTGTCTTATACCATTTGCCCTGATTTTTTTTTTTATTAAGTACCTCTTAAGTAAGCTAACTTGAAGGCTGTGACAGTACACCTTTTATTTAATGATTGCCTAAAACCAGTAGTGCTATATTTCAAAGTAATATGTTGAGTACAATATTTATGTACATTATATGTTATGTTTTTGTAAACTGACTGGATCTTTGTGTATATTTTTGTTCTTTGTATGTTTGATATATGTATTTTTTATTTTTGTCATGCAATTATCTTCTTTCTTTGAAATTTAATTGTTGAATGAGATATTTTTGAGTACACATGTATATGCAATTATCTAGTCAATATTTCACAATTTTTCTATAAGTTTGCACTTTTAATCTGATTTATTGAATACGTACGCGTACTATGTGACAAAATTAACTTTTTATAGATAAATATGGAGTTTTGAATCTGTGCCATCTGCTTTACATATGGGACCATTTTGATGCTGAAAATTTTACTATTTATGATTTTTGCACATGCACACCTAAAAATATCCCCCAACCAAATACCTGAATTTCAACAGTTGAATGTGAATTCAAATAGAAGAAAATATACATAAAACATATACTACTCTTGTATTACGGAACTGAAACCTAAAGTATGAAAAAGATAATTTTAAAATCATAGTCATTATTTAGCAAGTCAGCAATGAAAAAGGTATTATAATAAAAGGATTTTTTAAAAAGATGTCATTTTAAACAAGATATTGAGAGTCAATTCAATCAACTTAGATATATTCTAACCTGCTTGTGCAATAAGAACCTCCGCTGACCTCCCGTTTGCTAGCTGTCATCTGTAGATCTTCACTGTAGGCTCCACACACACTGGACACTGTGTTTATCATTGTCCAACCATCAGGTATTGCATGATTGTGTTGTTTTCAGTATTTAAACTTTTATTGTACATGTATATGTAATTTTAATTATCACAAGTGCAATTACAATTTTTGAACTATTTTTGTCTTTTATGTTAACCTTGTCTCCAAGTTTTACCATACAGACTTGCATTACAGTGTTATGTTTGATGTTAGTGTGTAAAGATTGTTGTAGAAGTACAGTGATGTTGTTAATGTTTATAAAAAATTACTGTAAAGCTTTCTCAGAGAAAGGTACCAGGTGCCTTTTTCTTATCGTAACAGAGAAATCTAGCGATGGTTTCTTGGGAAAATACAACATTTGCGATGTGGACCAGTGGTCTTTGTTACATGTGTCAAGATCTTACATTCTATTTGTTATACTGTTGTGTTTTTTATTTCAGTAAGATTTTATTTTTTACCAGTATGATGTGACATCTGAGGTGAACTGAGAGACTTATGAGAATTTATATCATAAAAATTTTAATTATTTATGTTATTTTAGGTTTTTATTTAGTATAGACATATGATTGCATATTAGGTACTTATTCATGTACATGTATTTATAATATTTATTATATGCACATTTCCAGGAGTTGATAATGTAGGCATGTATGAATTAAAGGTGCTTCACTAGATCTGTGTTTTTCCTGTTGAGACTTCAGTGATGATCTGTCTGATAAAAATGATGATGTTCCATACTACTCTTGTTAGGTGAATCTTAGTTACTACTACAGCGCAGTAGTTTGCAAAGATAACTAGAAATATGTACTTAGGACATGAATGCCCTGCCCAGGGTTTATTGGTAATGCAACATTAAAAGAAATGGGGAATAGTGAGGTCAAGGACAAGGGGAAGGTTAAGGTAAAAAGAATTATGACACAGTTGAATAGCTCTCACCACTTTGTATTAGTGCATGAAGTTTGATGATGAGGACGGCACAGGACACTGCACTAGTTATAGCATCCGTATGATAGCAGGCTAATCCAAGTAAATTAAGTATTGTATAGTTCTACATCATTAAATAAAAATTGCCTGATACAAAGGAGATTTTCCAGTGGCTAGTTACCTGATTGAATTTGTAAAATGATGTGTAAGGTGAAGGAAAAATTTAAATGATAAAATAAAATGATTGTCCTCTGATTTCTTTTTAAACTGCTATCAATGATGAAGTCAGAAAACTTTATAGTACATGTATGAGCTGCTGATGTTTTGTTGAACAACTAATACAGAGAAAGAATGTTTGACAGAAGTGAAAAGTTTAAAGCAATTCATAGCAGATGCTACAGATTTTATCATCAATATAAAGAGACAAACCAAACTTCAGCTTACTATCTACAAGCATAGTAAATTAGTTCAGAAAACCAACTGTTACGGAATGACAGACAAATTAAAAGGGATAATCATTTTGTGTCCTTACCATTTCATAGCAGGGGCATAAAAATTTCTATTAGATAACTGATTGTGAGTTTGCAGGGGCAGATCCAGGAATTTATGTTAGGGGGTGCAAAAAGTAGGCAGAGGGTCTGGGGGCCACCCTGAGGACCCCAGTGGGTCAAGGGCAAAGCCCAGGTGGCGAAGCCCCCAGAAGCTCCTGAATACTAGAGATTTTATAGGGTAAAAATGAGGTCTACCGAATAGATATTTTTACATTTTCTCGACAAAACGATGATTTACAGTAACTTTGACAGTTTTAGGGGGCCGCGCCAGGTGCATCCCCTCCCCCTTAAATCTGCCACATCCCCTCCCCCTTAAATCTGCCACTGGTTTGTACATATTTTAACCTCAGATAGCCTATTGTGGCCCCGCCCTACCCCTGGGGGTCCTGATTTGAACAATTTAGAATCTACACTACTTGAGGATGCTTCCACATAAGTTTCAGCTTTTCTGGCCCAGTGGTTCTTAAGAAGAAGATTTTTAAAGATTTTTCCTATATATTTCAATGTAAAACTTGGGAATTCCCTATTGTGGCTCCGCCCTACCTTCTGGGGTCATGATTTGAACAATTTAATCTACACTACTTGAGGATGCTTCCACATAAGTTTCAGCTTTTCTGGTCCAGTGGTTCTTGAGAAGGAGATTTTTTTAAAGATGTTTCCCTTATATTTCAATGTAAAACTTTCATTCCTTATTATGGACCCACCCTACCCCCAGGGGTCATGATTTGAACAAACTAGAATTAACACTACCTCAGGAAGCTTCCACATAAGTTTCAGCTTTTCTGGCTCAGTGGTTCTTGAGAAGATTTTTAAAGATGTTTCCATTATATTTCAATGTAAAACGACCCCTGGGGTTATGGTTTGAACAATTTAGAATCTACACTATCTCAGGAGGCTCCCACATAAGTATCAGCTTTTCTGGCCCAGTGGTTCTTGAGAAAAAGATTTTTTAATGGCCCGCCCTATTTTTGTCTTTTCTTGATTACCTACCCTTGTAAGGGGGCTTGGTCCTTCATTTTAACAGTTTAAACTACCCTTTACTCAAGGATGGTTTGTACCAACTTTGGTTAAAATTGGCTCAGTGGTTCTTGAGAAGACATTGAAAATGTGAAAAGTTTACAGACGTACGACAGACAACAGGTGATTAGAAAAGCTCACTTGAGCTTTCAGCTCAGGTGAGCTAAAAACATCTTCTGAAGGACCAGCAGGACCAAGGTGACTCAGATGAGCTTTGTGACCCATGGGCCTCTTATTTCAATTAAATAATCATTTCATACATTATAAAAAAGATCAAATCATGGCAGAACTGTGCTTGATTTGAATTCAACCTAAATTACTACATATAGTCCTTCAAGAAATACATGTAAAATCAAGATTGTAGGCAGAAGGAAAGTTTATGACATTTTAAGTTTTTGTTTTCTCTGTTTAACATTTGCAAGCGCCTTGGATTTCACACCCCAGATCAAAATCAGAAATCCAGAAATTGATGGTATTTGTGGAAACCTCTCAATTCTGTCAACTTTTTCTTTATTTTTAGAGAATCTATAAATACTTAGCATTTACTACCTTCATCTGCTAAGGAATATACCTTTCTACAAGAAAAATAGAATACTGAAATCAAAAATTCTCCAAATGATGATGTCTTTATGACAATGAAGTTTGTGTTTTAATTTTTGGCTGGTGTGTTTTTGAAAATTGGAATGGTCTTTGTCAAAAGATCTAAGCAAGTAATGAAGCCCAAATCACAAAATGTTGAATGCTCACTATGGCCTATCTGTATAAGAGGATCCCAAAGTGTACAAAAATGAGTACAGCACAGTACAAGAAAATATGTGAAGCCAAGATTAAGGGTCAGTTAGAAATGGCTGACAGTTGTCAGAGTTCATTTGCTCCTTCTATAAAAAAAGAAACATTGAAAACACTTTTAAATTCTTTATTATACACTAAATAAAAGACAAAACAATATTGACATGTTATCTGAAATGAGGTAATATTTATTTATTTATGATTATTTCACACCTGAATTGACCACTTTGTAAGAATACATACCAAGACCACAATAACATTGAAAGGTCAAACAACATAATATCTGCCAAAGCACTATATGAGAAACAGTGGATTGTGAAAGTTTCTATGTTAGATATAAGAATTAAGATATGGTTGAGAGAAGATTGTCAGATATGAACAGGAAAAGGACACCAATACAGAAATAAAAGCACTAAGATACAAAATCTCTTCAGACCCTTTGGTGAGAAAAGGGCAATCGGTTATCACAAACTTGACTTCTGAGAGAAGGCCAAGTAAATCTGGTAATGGCACATTAATTAAGTACACATTTACAATGGAAAGGAGCTAAATAACGAGTATCACATTCATTAATGTTAACTGCATTATCTCCCTTTATAGAACAATGTTTGAAGACTGTACAATTTTCTATACACTGTACACATATAAAAAATATACACAGCACTTTCTGTACAATTTGACACTATATAAAACTGTCCATCTTTGTGACTCTGATATGGAATGTTTTTTAGCACTAGCTGTTGAACACTAGGAAATGTTTACAATACACTCTCTCGAGATAAATTTGTCGGTGATTGGATGACTAGAAGAGGCATTCTGGATCTCGGTGTATGCATGGCTTTCTGAAAGAACAAAAAGGTAATGGACTTAAAATACCTTGATACAGTTTTAAAATCATGTTAATAATTACAATCAGCATTCATTGCTGAAACATGAACTACAGTGTACTATAAATAGACTATATAATGACTCAAACTGTCTCAATGAATAACATTAACTTATATATCAATGAATAACATTATTTACTATTTGTCACTCGGCTTTGAAATAAACCCTAGCAGTCAATTTGACAACACAATCTTAGTATCAGATTATTATTAGCTTTACAAAATGAAATTCTCATATCATCTTACTTGTGTTTTGGAGGGAATTTTTTTCACAGATTCTGATATGGGAGATTGATTCATTGGTGACACCATAGCTATGGGTTTGTTGTGAAGCTGTTTGGGGGTACAGGGGCAATGGCGACGCTGATGGGGGATACTGGCCAGGTACTGAATCTCATTCTCTGTACAGGGAACCTTAGTAATCTTCTCTGGAGAAGGCCGCTTCTCTGGAATACTCCCGTCACTACTACCACTACTCCGCCTCTTTCTGGGTTTGAGTTTTTGGGTCGGAGTTTTACTCAGATCTACTATGTGAACTGCTGGACTACCCGGCTGTAAAAGAAATGAAGACAAAGACTGCAGAAAATGAAACCAAAAAAATCATAAATCCAGATAATTTGAATCAAAGTGCAAAGTTAGATACACATGGATATTCCTATAGGAATAAAATCTTTAAACAAATTAAGAGTATTTAAGGTCAAATATCAAAACTCTCAAACACAATATCTTTATTTGACAACAATGCTTACCTGTTTCAGTCCTATTGTTGTTTTGCCATCAGGAGTTTTTGTGATGAACACATCATCATGGTGGATGTTGTCATTTTCGTCAATGTCGATTGTTTTAGTTAGAGTCCAGGGTACACTTCCTGTCAGCTTACTTCCATCATTGGAGCCTCTTCTCTTGTGATGTTTGTGTAGACTCCCAAAATGCTTCTGTAGGAAAAATACACAAGAAATTTATTAAATATTGTTCCCATGTTTACTATTCCATTCAGAGATCATTTACTGGCAGAAAACAGGATTCCTTCCCCAAGAGTTGCCAAAAAAGAAGTTTAAAAACATGCACACATATATTTTCAATGTTGATGAAACAATCTCTCAGTTTGTGTGCATCACATACTTTGATTTATTTTACAAATGCATAGTATATTGAACTACCTACCTTAATTTGTTCCCCCAGGGTCTTACTCCTGGAGTGTTTCTTGGGAGGAGCTGAACCACTGGCCTGATTGAACTGCTTGAGTAACTTCTTCTTTTTTGATGAGTCGGGCATCATTTGCACATGGGCGTAGAGTTTGGCCAGAGCCACCTGGGTGTCGTTCCCAGAGTCTGAATCACTGGAGGATTTCCTCTCGGCAAAACGAACCACTGTATTAACAGCTTGTGTGCTTCCATACTTCTGTAAAACAGTCGAATTATATTAATTATACAGTCGAACTTCGGTATCTCAAACACTGATATCTCGAATACCATGGATATGTCAAAGTGATTTTGAAGTCCCAACCCCTTATTCTTTAAGTATTTTACCCTGGATATCTCGAATCCTCGGATCTCTCGAAGTTTTTTCTCAGTCCCATTGAGTTCAAGATAATGAGGTTTGACGGTATTTCCATGGTTCAAAGAGGGCAGAGAAAGTGAAGAGATACTTCCCATAAATAAATATTACATGCATGTTCATGTATCATAATAAGGCCTAAAATAGCATTTTGAAAATGACAGTTCAGAAAACCAGTGTCTCTCTAAGCTTTCCCTTTCTATAATACTTCAAACATCCTGCTCAGTAACCTCTACTGAGATATACACACAATCTATTTAGACTCTGTGCTCTTACCTTTGCACTGTACAGACTTGAACTAGAGTTGTCTTGGTCACCCTCACTTTTGACCCTATTGCACTTGCTTGGTGTTTCCATTTCCCGCCAAAAATTGGCAATATCTGCTGCAAGTTCCCTAGGTGTCTGCAGAACAGTAACAAACACATAGAAAATTTACTCACAATTTACAGGGATAGACATTAACTTTCAGATCCACTTGCCCTTCGGGCAAGTGATCTTAGACTTTGACTTGTCCGAATGCTAAACTTGGTTGCCCAAAATTAGGAAAGAAATTAAGAGGAAAATTATTAATTTCTGTAGACGTTATGATAAGATAAAATGTGACCAAATACACAACTGTCAATTTGGCAAGTTGAGCTACCTGAAAAAATTTCGATGTTGCATTTGTACATAAATGTATACCGCTGTACTCGTAAAATTTAACCTGTTAACACGTACTGCCATGCAGCATTAACCCTCCATTTCCTTTTAATAAAATTCATATTTTTAAGAATTATTTTCGGTAGGATCCTTTTGTGATTCGTGATTTTCAGAGATAACTGTGAAGCAACGCTTAAGGAAGATTTTGCTACGAAACATACATCTTATCTTGATCAGAATACATCGTGTTATACTGTACTTATATATTCTGTGCGTAAATAAATAATCTAATTTCCTAATAAGAAGTTAATAAAATTTTGTTAAACATAGAGCATATTTATTACGAAAGAAAATAACGAACCCGATTTTTAAATGAACGGTATAATCCAGAAACGCTTCCAGGGAATTTCAAATGCAAAAACATTGTCAGTCAGGTGCGTGACGGAAATCAAGTGTTCATTTATTGTTTTATTTATTAATTAATGTAAACTAAATTAATATGTAAATTAAAATGTATGAGAACAATTCACTTGCCCGGTCGGACAAGTACGTCGACAATTTCACTTGCCCGAACTGAGAATTTACTTGTCCCGGGCAATCGGACAACCGTTAATGTCGATCCCTGATTTACTTCATCTAATTCAGCTTAGATATAATATTAGAAATCTGAGTGATACCTTCCTACACTAAAATATACTCACTTTAAAAATTTGACAACCATTTTCCACCATGAAGGATACAGCTTGGCTTAGCTTGGGGGAGAAGTGTTGCAGTTCCTCTGGTGGCATCTGAAACCAGAAAAAAGAGAATTACTATGAATTTTACTTTCAAATCATGGAGACACTTTTCAAATTGTTCTGTAAATAAATTTTATATGGTATCACAAGAAATAAGATCAGGGATAAACTTTTGAAAGCAGATCGCTCAATTTATCAGCTGCCTAATCTAAATTCAAATTTAGGAACATCTTTCAGAACACAGTTAAAATGATATATATTTTCTTCAGCTGATCATGACCCCATACAATCTAAATTGATAAAATTTTTACAAACTAATAAACTTGTTAATATTTGCTAACATTAAGAATTCAATGCAAAAGAAAAAAAAACCGTTTGGAGAAAACTTCACTGAGATTTTAAAAGGAGCCTCACCTTTCTGGAACATAACAAGCAGGGAGCAAACACAGTTCCTAGTGACTGAGCGGTCATCATATTTTCTGAGATTCTGGACACTCGATGAAGCATGTCAATGAGGCACTCCAACAGAAGACAGTTTGTGGGGGGCAAGGCCAGAAACATCAGCTGTAGAGCCTTCATCTGCTTACTCCGAGCTTTTGTCTTCTCTGTCTCAAGAGTTGACTGTGACATCATGTCTGAAAATTACACACACACTTCTGTTGATAAATCTGTTTGCATAACATCTCATATACATTTTATTTAACATCTCATATACATTTTATTTAACATCTCATATACATTTTATTTAATGCTCATTCTAAAAACAATATTACTTTTTAATATTCCAATGACAAAAAAGTAAAGAAAATACTGTAAGAAATCACACTGGAACTTGAACATTTTGAGAGTGAGCTATTGTTAGGGATGACACACTACTTACCAACAACCTGTAAATGAGCCTGGTAGTGCCTCTCGGTCAGCAGGGGTTCTGGGAGCTCTGAGAGGTAGTTTTTGAGGACAGTGGCACAGTCATGAGGGGTGAATGTCTCCTGATCCAGACAGAGGTCCACCCCCTCATTTAACCACTCCTTTAATAAGCGTTGGCGAGCAACATTACCAGTCTTACGAAACAAACCCTCTGTCTTCAGATCTTAAAAATAAGATTGAAATTAGACATAAACTACATGTAATTAATTCCAGAACCACAGTTTATCAAGTATTCAAATCTGCGATATACATGTTTAATCATTTTTGTATGAGCACATTATAAAATGCACAGAAAGGCTATTATCAAATCATGATTCAGAAACTTTCTATTGGTTGATAAACCTTCAGATCTTTAGCTTTCATTTTTTGATAGAGATATACTTTGTTTCTCTGCCGATCTTCACTTACTTTCTGGTCGACTCAGGAACTCGATCAGTGGGTAGATTCTGGCCACGTTCTCATTGCTTAGAGGAGTTCCAAACAAAGCACTGGCATGTTTGTCTGGAAACAAAAATTACAACAGAAATGTATAAAAATAAACTCTCAATCAGTAATTACATAGTTAAAGAAGCTATATGAGGTAAAGACTAAAGAGGTTTTCAAAATAAATGTTGACAGATTTTCACATACCTTTCTTTTTTGAGAATGGAGTAGCACTTTTTCTTTTTGGCACAGCGTCTACTTTTTCTGGTTCTTTGAACATTTCTTCTAACTTGGATCCACTTAAGTCGAGTATAAAAGACAGATGCATTTGAACCATGACCTGGAATTTGTCTGGCATGGCATTCTTCAGCCGATTGACCAACTTGTCAGCGTCTGTGTGCCGACGTCGCACAACAGGGGTGGACATCTCATATGCTGTGAAAATTAAGAGTCTTTCTTTAATACTTACAATGCATAACATAAAAATTGTAGTTGAAAAAAATGTTTTAGTGCACGAATTATTAATTAAACTTTACTTTCTCAAACAATTGTTAAATAATACCCTTAAATTTCAAACATAGAAAGCGAGCATTTCCAACAATTCAAAATTTTTACAATACAATTAATTATAAATTCTGTTTCAAAAAAAAAAAAAAAAAATAAAAAAAATAAAAAAGTTTTGTCAGTCAGACACAATGGAAGAGATGTCCATATGTTCTCTTTTGCCACAATCTGCCATATCTTACTTTTCATAATTGCAATTTACTGTATGTCCATTACAACAATTGCTAACTGGACTCCCCTTCTTGTTAAAAAATAACAGGAAATGAGTAAATAATTCTGCTGGCCACTATAAGCTAGTGGTGGACAGTACTAGACTGATCAAACAGTTCTGATCAAGTAGCCAAAGTCCCTTGGGCTCTAGAGGAAATCCTTTATCCAATTTATATCATAGGCCCTAAGGATATCATCTGTTTACATAACAGTAAAAACCTCTATTAATCTTATTTCACTTTGTGTAATGCATATCTCTATGATTCTCTAAAAGACAGTGACCTGATCAATTGAAAAATATGAAAAATCAACTTACCAGGATGTACTTTCATTTTAGTGTAATAAATATTGTATTTAATGAAGTATATACTCTAGAAATTATACCACACAAATGGGACTTAAACTTACACTGAACAGTTTACAAACTTTATGGCAACCCAGCAAGGGCAGTCTAGGGTGACATACACCAAACAGAACTTAATCAAATTAAACAGAAGGTGCTAATCAGCAGGGGTCAATGTAGGCATAATTAGTAATGGACTGATGGAAAATGTTAATTTGGCACTTATCCATGGAAAAAAAAACCAATTAATTAATTTACATTTAATGAGCAACCCTGCAGTTTTGCTGTAGAACTAGTGGTAACTTGAAAAAAAAATCAAAAACAGTAAATCAGAAATATTACAAGACTTAACAAATAGAAATAAAGAATTGAAGTTTTGTTGTAGTTTATAGAAATTGGTATACATGTAAATTCAGTCAGATTATAAACAGTTACAATTTATTCTTTGTGCATTAAAATTGTGTAATTATTTTAATTGGTCCCTGTTTAACATATAATTCACAAGTGGCCAGGGGCCTTTGAGATTGAACCTTAGGGAATGCTATTGTCCAGACAATGTTAACCTGTCAGTTTGATAAAAAGGGCCATCAATCTAGAACCCTAAAATCCCTTTGAACTTCAGTCCTCCTTCATGATTTTGTGTAGCTTTTTTTCAACGACATCAATCACTTCCCAAACGTATAAAATTTCAAATCAAAATTCTTTGAAGATAAAACCAAAATGCAACCCAAGGATTTGAAAGCAATGAGATAAACTTGATATAACTAAATGAGTTAAGACAATTTCTATCATTTCAGAAGAGAAAACAATTCATGACAATATGTGTAGTACTTTACCTTGGAATCTAAATTCACAGAACACTAACAATCTCAAAGTATGTCCGTTTGCTCAACACACTGAACATCAAAGGAACACATGTCCTAGTAATAAGCAAATATAGATAATACCCTCAAACAAAGCATGTGTAAGACCTTATATAACAGATCAATACTTAACATCTAGTGATGACCAATACTGACCCTATGCCTTTACAACTGTCCACCTCCTCCAAATTAAATATTGAACACAATAATTCATGAGCTGATTATAAAGCCTCAGCAGCCCATGTTAATGACATTTGGCAGGGCACCTCATTCTGACATAACCAAGACCTGATAATCAGTCATACCTAAAGAGTGATCATTAACTGATTTTTCACAAGGGAGTTCTAAATCCCCTTCCTCATTTTCCACTGGGCATGGCAGAATCTGGCAGGCAGTTGCTAAATTTCAGTTTGTCTAATAACAGTATACACAGACTGGGATATTGTGTTTCTGGACTCTTTATGACACTTCATGAGAATATGTGAAAAAAATAAGGTTTATTATTCCATAATTTACATCTACACAGCATAAACATTGCTAAGAAGTAATAACCTACTGCAGTTGAATTTCAAGTTTTGCATAATGTAAAGCATATTATTACATTTTCAACAGTGAAATACTGTGATTTATTTATTGAATAAAAGTGATATTCTCTCACAGTGTGAAAGGATACCAAAATGATATTCTCTCACAGTGTGAAAGGATATCAAAGTAAGTAAAAAATAATTTCTGGACTGTCATAAGATGGTCATAGTAACTTGATAGAGCTAAAACTGCAAATTTTTTCCCAAATATGTTGCTAAAAGCCATGCTTTGTAATGTTTTCAATCTCAGAACTGCTAAGCTGTGACGTCTCAACCGCTCAACTATGACGTCAAGCCTATGACACTTTCTTCAAAAAAGACAGATGCAACGGGAAAATCAAAGAAAATGTAATAAACAGAAAATTCAATGTTTTGTAGATGAATATGGAATTTATTTCACTCGTGAGACAGGATTTTTTTATATTTTCACTCGTGCTTCGCACTCATGAAAATATCAAAAAATCCTGTCCCACTCGTGAAATAAATTCCATATTCATCTACAAAACATTGAATATCCTCTATATATCACAAGTCATATGTTATTTTGGTAAAAAACCTTACAGTATTTTTCTTAATAGCAGAGAGCTATTATAAAATTGTAAATAAAATTTTCTTCTTTTTAACATGATCATTTAAGTAAATCAAATTGATAATTTGTGTTATTATACAGTTTTTAAAGTTATTTTAATAGCTATAATCTGTAGAAAATTCCTGAGAAATATGACTTGTTATCTAAGGACTGTGTGTTAATTAACCTGGAGCTTAACTTATCATTAGCACAAATGCCCCCTGACTGGTTGTATAGATAGTCTCCTAGGCTTGGGATTAAAATAAGTCCAGGGATAACATAGCTTATCTAACTAAGTAATGATTGGTATCAAATTTATCTAGTTATAACTCTCTTTTAATGATGAGCAAACTTTGCAATTGCTCTTATAACTTGCTGCAAGCTACAAAATTTCCTAACTGCAATTTTGAATGACTGACCATGGTGAAGACATATAGCTAATGTTATAGAAATGTTATAAACACTTGCTACACAAAGTTCAGCTGAAATTAATTTTGCATTATCATGATTATTGGGGGAAATTTGCTGGATTTTAGAAAATATATTTGGGGAACAATTTAATTTAATTTGATATAATACTTTATATCATTATCAATAATTTCTTTTTAAATGTTATATGTGTAGACAACAAAAGGACAAGCAATTCTAAAACTTACAGCAGTCATGTAAGAAGTCTGTAAAACAAATATCCATTCCAAATCCATAACATTTTTGCTGGAAAGGAGACAGTACCATAATTCTTCAATCTCTGTAGCTTAATGACTCCTTAAAACAGGGTACAAACAGTCTAAATAGTTTCAAAATAGTCTATTGTTTCACAACAAATCATCACCCAAGTCCCAACTCAGTATGTAGATGTCAGCATGTACATGTTGTCATCCAGTACATATGTCTATAGGGGGGGAGGTCCTTCAGTCAATACTAAATCCTTGCAGAAAAGTCAGTCAGGTTCCCATTAGTTTGGATTCTACCCCACTGTGTGTGTATTTTCTCAAAAAATGGAGACCCTACAGATCCAACATCTTTATCAGGTCAAATCTTCTTGACCCCCTGCTGGGTTCAAATTAAGCCAATCTAAGGTTAGAAGCTATAGGTTATCTCACACACGCTGTGATGGTTCAGGAGTCAAAAGAAGACTTCCTTCAGCAAACAAAAAATTATAAATGCATTGTTAAGTTTGGTTGGTTTTAGGAAAAAGTTTACAAACAATTAACCTATAATGTAATGATATCCTTTGGAGCTGGAGGCTAGAGAAGTGGACAGTGAATGTGAACAGTGTGAAGGCACACAGGACCTCTACCAATCAGAAAAGCTCTTGTCAATGCAATTGTTGAGCAACCCCTCAGGACAGATGAGACAGAAGATCAAAGGCAATGCTTAAATGTGGTCTAAGTCATAAAAGTGGCTCAAAAACAGATAAAAACTTAGTCTTTCCTGTAAAACTTGGACAAGTTTTCTGTTTGAACTTTGAGAGACATGGTTATTCCAGTCTGCATTACTGGTCTAGGTCATATAAAAAAACTTAGATCTGAGGATGTAGTAATTTAACAGTTACTTGATGACATCAAAGGCAATAAATATAATCTCAATAATTATTACATAAATTAGCAGGAACAGGAAAATGTGGTTTTACTTGAGAAGGAGAAAATTTAAGCCACATCTTAAAATATACAAGAGCTGCATTTATTTTAAATTAAATATCATCTTATATATAGATATACATACACACATGCAAAATTAAAAATAAATTTCATTCACAATTTTTACACACTTTAAAATTAGCTATCAATCCAATTAAAAACTAAAATACTTACTTGATGCTACAGTATAAGAATAACTTTTTACATTGTTTATATTTAAATATTATTTTAACACATACATTTTCAGTGCCAAACTGCATGCTATTCACACTTTAAGGTTAATAAAAATATAGACCAACCTTTCTAATACAGATGATCTCTATGATAATGCTCCCAAAATATAAACAATAAGAATGTACTGTGACTTTCAGTGTGTGAGACTTTTGTTTGCTTTCACATTCACAACTAAACAGGTTCTTGTTTATCTTGTACAAGTTGCAAGGAATTCCCTGAAAATGGCTAAAATAACACAGACCTGTCTCTTAATTCAGTTTTAATTCAAACAAACTGTGGCTAGAAAGTTGAAGGAGGCATGGATAATGAAATTAGATAAACTATGAAGGGTTGTGTTTGTTCTTCATTATGTCAGAGTTGGTCATAAATATTTTGTTGTTTTTGGCCAATTGAATGGGGATTTCTATAGACCTAGCAGTAACTCCTACACCACAATGAAATTTCAAACATCTGTTATTTGACAAATTAGTGTAAATCCCCTGAACAAAGTCATGTATACCTAATGATTACTTTTCACCTATACAATGATCCCTCATCAAGCCCCTCCTGGGTCTGCAGGTCCCCTGTAGCTAATTAAAGCAGGGAGAGAAAAAATTTCCAAGCCCTAGACTTTTGGCACCCTGTCACACACAAAAGTTTAGAAATGGCTAAAGAACATTGAATTGCTGAATCCAGTCAAACCATCCAACTGTTTAACACTTGAAACTTATTATCCCCCAAAAACTGTGATATTGTATATCCTGCCTGGTAAATCAGCACAAGGGGGGTCTTTGTTTGGTTCTGCTTAGAGTCTTAGTCTTTAAAATCCTGCTGAAACAATTCAACTGTTCTCACACTTGAGGTCATGACATATTCTCAACAATGACCAAAGGGACTTTCCAATTGCCAATCAATTTCCCTTGTCTATAGAAGACCCATAAATTTGGGTCAATGAAATTGCAATCATGACCTTCATTTAGATTTCATTAGATAGCCCCATAAATTTGCCATAAACCTCAATAACTTTTAAACAGCTGAGCTCCCTTGGGATGGCATGGCTGAGAGAGGATGAATGATTCCCCTGTTATCTGACCAAACCCCTCCCTGAGAGATGAACATTATACTCACCAGCGATGATTCGCTCAAAGAGCTGGACAGTATCAAATCTATACATTATCACAAGGGGAAATTGAACTCATCCAGAATGAAATTATCACTTAAACATCCACCTGTTTTACCATGGAACGACTGAATGAAGTTGTGTAATACCAAGTCAAATGTTTATAATCCTTGATACCCTAGCAGTAATTATAGGTGTTAATTAACTTGTCAACATTTAGACACCAGGAAGACTTCCAGTTTTTTTTTTTTTTTTCCAAATTCACTTTTCTCCAGCTATGGGTACCTTGAAGCCTAATATCGTCACTATAGGAAAGGCTGGTAGCTGAGCAAGGCTTGTGTAGATTTTAGCCCCTGATTACATTGTCTGTGATCATGTAATTCTGACCAGACACAGATGACAGCTGAGTGAATAATGGGTCAGTGTTGACACTGGTGACAGAACAAGATAGAGATACAAGAGGATAAGACCCCCATCCCCTAAAATACAGTTATATCAGTGTTAAAATCTTACAAAAAATCACAGTTCTATTGTGATTTCAATCTCAGAGGTGTGCAGACATGTTTTCAAACCTGTTTATTTATTTTGTGTAGTTAGTGAGATACTAGAATTTTAAAATTTTATTTATAAATATTTTTTTAAAGATTTTTTTTAATACAAAATAGACTGAAAAATCTTGATACAAAGAAAATTAAAGATTCAGTTTTGATTGAAATATATTATTACTATACATGTGAAATAAATTAACAATCAAAATTTAGAACATTTTTAAATATTACTTAACAATTTAATTTCAGAGAAAATGTTTTAAAATTTTCAAATTAATTAATAAGCATCCATGGTATTAAAAAGGCTGTTTAGAGTAAAAATGTTATAGTTTCATGTAAATGATTAGATTATACATTTCTCTAAATATAATAAATTTCATTCACAACCCACATGCTCTAATGAAAATTTCCTGCATTTCAAAAGTATTGGGAAGAGAGATCTACAAGTGTGGATATTTTCTAATAATAAAAATAAAATTTTGTTAATTGTGAAATTTTTCCAAATGCAATAATCAAATCAGCAAAAAACAAATGGTTGAAAATAAAAAAAAATCATGCCCCCCCCCCCCCCCCAAAAAAAAAGTATTTCAAGTTTCAAATACATTAACATTTCAACAAAATCATCTCTGTAAATATTTTCAGGGAAGACAGTTAAAAAAAAACTGCTGAAAATGTTTTCCCCCATTATTTACTTTAATTTTTTTTTAAAACTAAATGTTACTACTTTTCTCATTTTCAAGAATTATTTTATTGTGTGACAGCTAGGTTTTCATTATCATAAAATGCCAAAACTCTAGATTTATCAGAAGTTAATACTTTAATCACCCACAAAAATCCCCTTGTTTTTAACATGGCAAAGCTTAAAACTAGGAAACAAAAAAGCTGTATCTTTGTTTACACAGTTAGTAATGATCCCTTGTTTATTAAATGCCACAGGACAACTTATCAAATGTTCCCATCACCTGGTCATCATTATACATTTATACACACAGTGCTTTTGCAATATTTATGTTCATCTTTATGGGCTTTCAAATTATGTGACATAATTACGTCCATATATCAATGCCAATTT
Source organism: Saccostrea echinata (assembly GCF_033153115.1). Classification (NCBI taxonomy): domain Eukaryota; kingdom Metazoa; phylum Mollusca; class Bivalvia; order Ostreida; family Ostreidae; genus Saccostrea; species Saccostrea echinata. The sequence goes on along the minus strand of NW_026889765.1, from coordinate 29,557,191 downwards.
TTGAACTACTTCACCTATTATTACAAATTATGAGAAGTAAAAAAAACACCTTGATCTTCATAATGAAATTTTATCCAGAAGATAAAATCCCCCCTCTCCCTATAAAATTACATTTAACCTACTAATTGAGTTAAAATCTATTAGAACTTAGTTTCATGTCAAAAAAGGAGATTAAATTAAATTATTCATCCCATGAAGATCATTGTTATGCTCTCTATAGCATTTCATTATTTCAGTGAAATGTTATTTACCATCCTTCCTCAAAGTGGTAGACTAATAATTAGAACCTATTGAATTCTTTAGGATTATACCATCTTAATTTATCTCTTCCTTTGTAAATGACAAAAGACTGATTTGTTTTTACAGGAATTGACTGTGTATATTATATTATTTTTCTCATTAATTGCTGGACGACAGACAGGCAGTCTGGCTTATTGTATTCTGATAATAAAAGTGTTAAATGTGTTTTGGGTGTGACACCTTTATAAATAATGATTATTTTTCTTTAGTTTGTTTGGTAACTTAGTTTACACAACATCATCTATATTATCAGAATGACGGAATTAAAATGAATAATTTCATTCTGGTTGTAACACACCATTTGATTGGATAGAAAATTTCATTTATATCGTATAACTGTGTTGCCTACGTCACAATGACTAACGTACTACGTCAAAACGTATCAACTGCTTGACGTTACATTTAAAATCTGAAGAACTTTGAAGGCCTTTTTGAAGGGAAAATTGTCTAATTTTTTTATACTTAATGATAGAAATTTATATTATAAGGAATAAATTTAATAGCCACTCAAGTTATACTTGTATAACCTGGGTTTGAACAGTTTTCACTTTTTTATAAACCACTTCACGGTTTATAAAGCGTAAACTGTCCCAACCCAGGTTATACACCCAGTATAACTTGGGTAGCTATTAAATTCATTTCTTTATTGTAAAAAAAAAAAAATACTGCCAAAAAAAAAAAAAACAAAAAAACAAAAAAAAAAAAACAAAAAAAAACCAATACCTAGGATGGTGAAGAAATATGTCTTAAAAGTCTAAATAATTTGCCACTATAAATAAATTATGTATACTATGTTAAAATGTCCTGTAGATAATAATGTGAAAGAAAATTATTTTGGGTATACCATATGAGATACATTAAAATTTTAAATCTTGAGTTTAAACTTATATCCATAACTATCATTTAGATTAGTATTCTGCTGCTGAAAAGCATATATTAATATATTTTAATTTCATCTTGTTTTTGCATGATATATTGAACATGTCATTTACATACGATAAGAAATTAAAAATAATTGGGGTTTTCCCAGTTCTCTAAGATTCTCTAGGGTTCTTTGTTTAGTAATATATGCCATAGTCCACCTCTGTTCAGAGAAACTGGAACTAAATGATGTCCACATTTATAGTAATTACACTCATTTAAATCATTAACCACATTCAAATCTTGTGGCCTGCTGGACGTCATATGCAATGTGCAGTAAACAAATAGATAATACTACTTGTGTCTTAGGACAAACTTTCATAAGGAGAATTATCTTAATGATAAATCTGCAGTCAAGTTCATTATTGATATGGCATAGATAAACATATTTTCACGCCAGCAGTTTGTTTATCTAATAAATCATTAGCAACAGTGATGTAAATTGAACACATAGTTGAGCAAGGGCCCCGCATGCAGATTTTTCTAAATTTACAATCTGTGTCAGGTCAAAAGGATCCGACATTTATCTAAACACGCACAGCAGCATAGTGATAAACTGGACTCCCCAGAGACCATTATTATTTTGTTGCTAAATTCAAGGATTTGGACTAGCTTTGTCTAATAACATTGATACATACTGCATATTTATAATATTATAAATTCATAGATATTTTGTTGATGATCTTACATCTTTTTTACACTTTATCTAACGTTTTCCACTTCTCTCTCTTGAAATGGCCGCGTCATGAAGTAAAATAATAAACGATTGGTTACGCTCTTTATTTACACCATATTTCATTGGGTGCCTCGTTTTAAAACCAAGATGTCTGCGCCCTGTAGAAAAAAGAAATCCTACTAACGAATTCAGACACAATACACCAAGAAGTGCAAATATCGGGTAATTTGATTAAAATTTAATAACATTAAATGAAAAGTATATATAAACTAGAAATTCTGGTTCTAAAGTTTTGCACTGATACAAAATATCTCAATAAGTGAAGTATTTACAAGGCAATATCCGTTAGGGAAAAATCTGTAAAATTTAATGATTAATCTTCTCAAGAACAACAAAGCCATGATTTGTCATATATAAATATGCAGTCACCCACAGGTAGTGCAAATTCAAATTCAAATCATGATCATGATGGCCCAGGGAAGAGAGGGGGGGGGGGGGTAGAGCACATGATTAAGGAAAATGGGAATGGGAAATAAATTTTTTAAAATATTCTTTTGAAGAATACCAGGGCAGGAATAGTCAAAGTGTTTTCCAGACTTTTTCTTACTGTGCTTGCAGAAAATGAGTTGATGTTTGGTAAGTGTTTGTCTTGATATTGATGACCTGCAGATCAAAGGACAAGTGCACTTAAGCAATGCTTAATGGGCCCTTTTTCAGTGCCGTTTGACTTTAGAATATAGCACCAAATTGTTCTTTTCTTGTAATAGTTAAACACAAGTGGATATTTCTAATTAAAATCATGTTAAAACATCACCTAAATCACCATGGATTTGAAACAAATGAAGATTTTTAAATACCTATAGCTACCCCAAATCTGGAAAAGTCATACCGCACCTATTTTGAGTTTCGTTTATTTAAATCAAGGGGAGGAGACATTTAAATCGGACACTTGAACAATCTGATGGTGGATCATTGATGGGCGTGTTTGCCGAATGATACTTGCGCTATTTTACTTGAGAAAAAAAATTCGAATGAAGGTGTATAGATGCCTGTAGCCATAGTGAGCAAACTAAGAAATTTGCACGCTTGCATTAGAAATAATACAATAAGTATTACCATTAGTTCCTTTAAATTTTAAAATGAAAAAAGTGTATTTAGGTGGCTTTCAATACCAGTACCATTGTCTTGCATGAATGTTAAAAATGTTTGACGCTTTTGTGTATAATGGTGACATTTTAACGACACTAAACTCTCCTAACCCTTCCGTGTTCCTAAAACCAAATACATACAAACTTCCCTATGCGGCACGACTTCGATATAATCAACGTGGCTATCTTTTACAGTGAGCACCTTCGAGGAATGTTTACCTAGGTAGAACTCATGTGACTACCGGTATTTTAAATAATTTATTCCACGGGTGGGTTCAACATAGGTCATACAGGTAAATAGCTCTCGCTTGCTATAGGAAAAACATTGAACTTTTCATACATTTTTAATGTTTTAAGTACGAGCCTAATCTTGTACAAATTTCCTACTTTCACACAAGTTTTATAAATGTATAGTGTGCTTTTTGTCATTCGCACAAGTTTGTACAACGTTAGGCTGACAGTAAACAAGAGCTTTGAAATGAATGACCGTCCTCGATTTACTATAGAAAATCACGAATGTCGGCTGACCCCTACCACATTGTATGGCTTTGCTCTTTGTATATTCATGAATTTCATCGATAAAATTTGTTGAATCTTATGGTTTAGATATCAATTAATGATCTGAGATGAAAAATTATGCTTAATTTGATTCTTCATTTTTTCACATTTTACCGGGGCCCATAAGTGCACTTGTTCTTTGAGTTTAAAGTCAACCTTTTTTCTAGATAGGATAATCTAACTGTGTCTCGGGACAAGCCCTCACCACAGTTAGAATATGTCTTATATAGTTGCAATATAGTTGCAATGTAGCAAAATAAAGCGGGTTTGAAACGATTTTGAGGAATACAAATGGAGTTACACTGAAAATAACTACCAAATTAATCATAACAAACCTTTTTTAGCTTGTATATACCTTCTTCCATAAAAAATAATCTAATATAAAGACAAAAATTCAACTCATTTTGTAAACATTTTTCCTTGTGAATTTTCATGCTATGTTGTCATTTGGAACTCTGGATTATTTGTAGTAAACGTAGAATTATCTGCCCCTGTTTATTTTGCTACATTGACAACACGTGGAATAAATTCTTTCGTTAAACCTGGTCAGTAGGACAATATCATTTTAACGATAAAACATTTTATCTATCCAATTTTCATGAAACTTACTGCCCTTGGACTTCGTCTTTTCCTGACTTTTCTTACTGTGCTTGAAGATAATAAGCTGACTTTTCATGCCCCCATATCGAAGATTGGGGGGTATATAGCTTTTTCCCTGTCCGTCCGTCTGTCTGTCTGTTTGTCCGCAAAAACTTTAAACTTGCCTATAACTTTTGATTCTGGAGCTATGGATTTCATATTTCACCTTTATATTCCTTGTGACAAGACCTTTCTTTGAATACCAAAAATTTTGACCTCTTGACCTTGACCTTGGAGTTTGACCCACTTTTGCAAAAAATTACCCAAGTTTAACCTTGGGCTGGCCATAACTTTTGAACAGTTGAAGCTATGGCTTTTTTAGTTTGCATGTATATTCATTGTGACAAGACCTTTCTATGGGTGTAAATATTTTGACTTTTGACCTTGACCTTAGAGTTTGACCCACTTTTAAAAAACTTTAACCTTGGCCATAACTTTTGAACAGTTAGTACTAGGGCTTTCAAATTTCACAGGAATATTCCTTGTGACAAGACCTTCCTAACAATTTTGACCTTTTGAACTTGACCTTGGAGTTTGACCTACTTTTGAAAAACTTTAAATTTGGCCAGAACTTTTGAACAGTTGGTACTAGAGCTTTTATATTTTGCATGTATATTGGTTCTTATGACAAGATCTTCTTGTCCCCTGTGTACCATTAATTTTGACCCTTTGACTTTGACTTTGGAGTTTGACCCACGTTTAGAAAACATTAACCTTGAGTCCTTGACTATAACTTTTGAATGGTGGGTGCTTGGGCTTTCATATTTACCAGGTATATCCATTGACACAAGTTCTTTTGTTGGGTAACAACATTTTTGATCTCTTGACCTTGGAGTTTGACTTGCATTTGAGAAACTTTAACCTTTGCCATAAGCTGTTTAACATCTTGTTTAATATGTTTCTTCATATTGATGACTTAAAGATCAAAATCAAGTTTCATGTTGTCAGTTGACCCATTTTTACAATAGTAATTGCCCATAGACTTTGAAAATTAGTTATTCACAGTTTTGCTGACTATTTTTGCTGTGCTTTGTGATCATAAACTTATTTTAGGTATGTCTCTTTATATTGATGATTTACAATCCAATTTGAGTTAAATTCATGTGAACTGATCAATTTAAAAAAAAAATTATGCAATAGATTTTCAAAATTTTATTATTCACTCTTTTCAGAACTTTTTTTGAAACTGTGTGTTTTTAGTTGATCACATTTTTACACAGCTGAATATGACAACGAAATCAAGAAAATGAAAGCAGAAGTATAATATTCCATTTGTGTATTATTTCCATGCTTTAGTAGCAGTTTCTTCATAGCATTTAACTTTAAAAATACATGTGTACTTAAATATTTGCATGTCAGATGTTGAATTTGTGTCCAGTTGATCATACATTAAATTTCCAGCATAGGAGAGTAAGAATGCCAGAAGAAACTTCTTTTCGTCTTATGGATGAGAAGCATGTATCTGTGGAGGTGGAGTTCATGTTGTGGTCCCCAAAGTTTGACCTAATTGCACTGGCCAATGTACAAGGGGAGGTAACAATAAAAATTAAAAAGTTACTTGTGTAGGACAACTCTTTATGATCTAATATACCCAAGTAATAATAGTTTAAAAAACTTGATTTTTTGTGTGTGAATATTTTCTTGTAGGTGGTACTTCACAGACTGTCGTGGCAGAAAGTCTGGTCTGTCCCTCCCCCATCAGAAGACGTCAAGGTTAAATCTCTAGCTTGGAGACCAGATGGGAAAGGTAATGAAATGAAACTAATACTTAAATATTTGTCAATTTTAAATATTTTATTTATTTTATATGAAGCAGATGTTAGACATATATTTTTGGTTTAATTTTATGAAATAAAAACAAAATGATTCAGTGCAACATTTGAAATAAACCTGTTTAAATAAGTAAAACGAGAAAAAAAAAAAAGATTTGCAAACTTTGAATTAAAAGAGCCCCTTTCTTAAGTTTTGGAAATAATCAAGCAAAAATAATGAGGCAATTACCTGCTATTATAATGACGCATAATAATAACCAGGGTTGTTCTTTTAAAAAAGAATTAATTTTTTTTCTTTTAAGAATTTGATCAGTACATACAGTACAACCATTCTTGATCAAAGACAAAATTGAAAATAAGATATTGCTGTTAACTAATAATACTAGTCACACTTAACAAAGCTTACTTGTAAATAAATAAACACAGTGATGGTACTGTCTAAATTGTGCAGAATTTTTTTTTAAAAATGCTTTTGAATCTTTTAGTATATTTATGAGCACATGCAATAAATTAAACACACACTGAATTAACAATTGTTTAGCCAGTAAATTGTGACTGCAAATGCAAGAATGAAAGATATAGAATTATTGCAAAGAACACAAAAATACCTGAGATACAGATATGGAATTTTGTACCTCTGGATTAATATGAAATTGCAAAAAGATTTATGTATCTTTGGAAAGAGTTGTTATTAGCTTGAAAGTTGTGATAGGAATACTAGAAAGACAATATTTAAATTATTAAAAAAAAAAATAGAATATGAGGTATAATGGCCTGCTCTGTAGGATAAACCAAGAATAGATTATTCTAAAAGGAAAGGCAATTTTGTAATTCTCATTCTGAATAATATTCTTGACTAGTTCACCAGGAAGAAATTTTACATTTTAATAGACAGTATATATTTCAGTGGTAGCCGCTGGTTATACCGATGGAAAAATCAATTTGTACCATATAGAAAATGCAGACATCCTCCATTCCATCAGCATGGAAGAGGAGATAACTTGTATGGAGTGGGTCTGTCAGTTCTCACCCGATGGCACTGTATGGAAACCCGATCCTTACAAAGAAGACAATTTCAAAGAATATCTCCCCAAGTTACAACCTCTCAATAAAAGGTGGGTACTGCTGGTTTTATTGGAATTTTCATGATAAAAACAGCATTTACTCCCTATCTATCCATAATGGTAAAAAAATTAGTTTTTTAATTTAAGAGACACTGCTTTCAAACCTATATGTTTTTAAGAGTACATAGATTTGTATAATTTCTTTGTGTTTTTATTATCCAAGGATAATAGTATTCATTTTAAGAGACAAATTTGGTAATACATGTATGTAATATATTACATATAGTATATTTGTTTTTATATATATTTTGCAGCTATGGCACTCTTTCTAAAGTTTTGCCCACGTAAGTAAAAATTATTGGGGTGAAACATACATGTATTTTAGTGATCTAAGGATAAAAATGTTTGACCCTGCACACACTATGTCTGTTGTTAAAAATTGTTCATATTTATCATCAAGAGTAAAAAGCCACAAATTTTGGTGAAAATCTGGTTGAAAAAATGATACTGATTGGAATCTTTATATCTTAAATTGTTCTGAGAAAGTAGATTTATATACAGCTTTTATCCCCATGTTTTAACAGGTCGGGTACACTACCTTTTATGGAAGGCACTTTTCAACTCGTGACAATGTTTTCGTCAAACCCATTCTCCAATTGATTGAATGAATCGCAAAGCATGACAGTCTACTACTTGTTTACAATTCAACAGTGACATGTGGTTTTCGTCAGATTACTGCATAATATTTACTTTGTCACTGGAAAAACCGTACAGCTTCTTTTTTACTTTCTAAGGCTGAAATTGAAAGATTATAGTCCAAAGACACTGTTCCATGCTCACATTTAATACTGGAGTTGTTCTAGATGATTAATAATTGCTTCAAATACCGTACAAAACGCTTTGACGTTTGCATGTACATAAAAACATTTTGATGATACTGAGGAGTTAAATAATAATTGTGCAACTTGTTCTGCTGTCTAAAACTATGTACATGTATATCACCTGAAAAAAAACACGCTCAATTGTTTATCGAAACAATAGCACCTACATCTCTTTGAACAGTAGTTTATGCCGATGTATTACAAGTTGATATAAGGCTTCATAAAGCAAATTTTGTAAATGTGAGCATAGAAATGAAAGATTTTATATCATTTTCAATATTTCTTTCATAAATGTCAAAAAAGAATTGAAAATGAGTTTCCAAGGGACTATTAAAGTTGCTCTTTATTTTCAACATAACTGAGTTCGTATTGATACGTGTAGTAGCTCATTGCGACTCATTCAACAGTCGGTAAAGTAAACAGATAGCTAATTTATATGCAAATTTATGCTGACATCAGAAAATCTAGTGGTCTCGACCTGTTTAAGAATATTGCACTGTTAACATTAAAGTGGTTGTCTCTACTGAAATAAGATTTTAAAACTTAACATTGTTGATATTGTTTATATAATGAATTATTGTTATCTATACATATAAGACAATTGGTTTAAATATTATTTCAGTGAAGAATCTGTAGAGGATAGCAAACAACTGAGTGAACAAAAAGAGTGAGTACTTAAAATAGGGTGTACCTTATTACCACCCCCTCCCCCAAACACACACACAGATGCACATACATCCACCACATGTAAAAAGCTATCAATAAATAAGTCCCACACTCCTTTAACAATAAACAGCAAATCTAGAGGTTGCCTTGCTCTTGACACTGGTACTCAGATTATTCAGAAATTGAATACATTACTATTTGCACTTGTGATTAAATATAAAATATTAACTTTGACTTTCAATTCTATCTGGACACTGTTTATGTAGTCCAGAGAGTCCATTCTTGATGTTTTTGTATTTTATATGTCCTGTTAATAGAGTTCAGAAAGTCCTTGAGGATTTTGTATTTTATAATGTAGTTCAGAAAGTTGTGTATTTTTCCAGGTTGAATGTTTTGATCGTTGGCTCTGGCAGTAACACCGTTAGTTTGTATGCCTATGGTGTCTGTCCTGTCAGTAGATTGTCAGTACCAGCTGTCAGTAATGTCCAGGTAGGAAATGTCTATTATCATGTTAAGTATGTATAGATCTGCATGCTGGTTCTTTATCCTTTAAGTATGTTTTTTTCCAGTGTTTTATATTTTTCATGGCTAGATGACAAAGCAAACCTGATATATGGATTGCCATTTTCTCTCCATATGAATCAGCAAATCTATTATAAAGCTGTTGCCCATTTGTGGGTGACATTTTCTAAATATCATCTGCAAACATCACACTAAGTTAATCATGAAGAGGAGTTTTGAACTTTAGTATTTGGTCCCCTTTCATCAGATGTTAATAAATCATGAAGTGTTTTCAATGTCACCTTCAAAGCTGACCTCATCCTTGACCTTTAACCTTGATTTAGAGTAATATCTTAAAAACAGTTGACCAAAAGTTTAAACATTGTAAAGGAGATGGGTGAACATGACGAGTGATAAGCCTATAGTGTGACAAACATGAAGATGAAAAATTAAATTTCTATTATATCGAAATTTTCCTTGATATTTCGTCTAACATTAAAATATACTTTATGTAAAATCTCTACAATTTGCAAAAATCCCTCAAAGATTGAAATTATTTGCCTGTGAAATATTAGACACACACTGAAGCGGGCAAAAAGAGTCATTTTCGCATACTATAACACTATTTTTCGATATGAGTGGGTCTTCACTCCACCTTTTTGAAAGTTAATCCTTAAAGTTTGCATAAAAATATACATTTTTTGGTTACCAAAAATATGGAGCAATGACCCACTGTACCTTAAAAATATACTTTTATGACATAACATTCGCATCTTTTCGAGAAATACTTGAAGTCCATTAAGTCAAGGGTCATATCACAAACATGATTTAAATGCCACTGTTCATCAGGACTTGTGTAGTCTGGTGGTTAGCGTGCTAGTCTCGAAAGAAAATGATTCTCAGAATTTTTATTGCTAGGGTTCGAACCCCAAGAATACCACATTAATTTTTTTTATAAAAGAATAAATTTTGCCAAGAAAATTTTCCTCAGAAAAGTTTTGTTTATCACAATTACATAAATTTCAATAATGAGAACTTTACTCTAAGTATTAAATTCACAAACTGAACATGATTTTTATATTTCTGAAGCTTTAGGCTTTCTGCACGCTATGTTCGCCCATCTCCTTTGTTTTTTCATTGTTATATATCTTCACACTGCAGATAAAGAGAATCCATGCTGCCACTATTAGCCAGGATCTCCAGAGTTTGTCAGTGGTACTAGAACTCCAGAACAAACAACAACACAGAAGTTTCTACCTAATGACTGTAAGATTTAAGGAATGAAGCTTATTTTAACCTATGTTATACGATATAACATAACTTGGGGTGGTTTACGCTTTATAAACCACAAAGCGGTTTATAAAAAAGCATAAACTGCCCCAAGTTATGTTATATCGCATAACATAGGATAAAATAAGCTTCATTCCTTATAATTTAATTTCAGTGTAGACAATAAGACAATTTTTCCTCCAAAAATGGCTTCAAATTGAGCATATTTAAAAGTAACGTCAAGCGGAGTTATACTTTTTTGACGTAACTCATTGTGACGTAGGCAACTTATGCTATACGATATAAACTAAATCTTTTATCCAATCAAATGACGTGTTACAACTAAAATTAAATTATTATACATTTAACAAGTTTGAATTCTGAAATTTATATAAAAATATTTTATGAATTAGTAGTTTTTGGCCAAATTCTCATGATAAGTTACACAAATTTAATTAAAATACCTGGTCATGATATTATGGCTTTCTGTAGATTAGCACGAGACATGTAACCAATCCCATTTTCTTCAAGTCTTGAATCTCATATGCAAGAAATACATGTATATATGTACATGTATAATATATACTGCAGACATACATTTTCCCACACGTGATTAATTTATGCTATGTACATGGTCACCGTAAATTTTCCACCAAAATGTTCACAACATACATGAAATACATTTATAACATACACAATGGCAATCAATGAAATCTGTGTTATTTTCAACCCATGGATTGAACAGAAATTGTGATTCTGCAGAATTGTGACCACATGGAGAAAAGTATGTTTACAATATATATCCAGACACCTGGTTTAATTTCATGAAAGCTTTTAGGTCTGGTTAATTTCTGAGTATAGACTATAGGGTCTACTTACATGTACTTCAACATTTCAGAATAATGTACTAGTATCTGGTTATGCTTTAACCTGTTGTACGTCAACTTTATTTTTTCCTTAATGTACCAGGTTAAAGTCCATGATGTGTATTCTCTCCCCAGTCAATGTAGACCCAAATCAAACTTGTGCAGGAGATAAATGTAGAAAGAAGTTATTTACATTGTGTATTCAGAAATTTTCAAGTTACTTACAATTATAAATCACTGAACATTAATTGCTTCAAAATTGACACTTTATGTATTTGTCACATAGTGCAAAAAAAAGTCAAATGAATGTAGAAAACACAAATGATTTTTTTTTTCAGTTTGACACAAAGTTAATTGCTTCAAGACATAAAGAAATGAGGATCATGGCTCTGAAGTTTGGACAAGTGTTGACACTAACTGAGGTCTGACATTATTCAGTCATTTTTACCAGAGTCATTAAATTTGTACAGCTTTTGATATGTAGATGTGGACATTGTTTAAATAAATGTATATCAGATTTACATAGAATCTACACACAGATTATATTTTACTCATCTTTTATGCAGAAGTTTGTACTGCCTTTCTCATATAAAAGTTGCCCAAATTGTTGTAAAGGAAGATTCCATACAGGAAGTCTTGAAAGTAAATACAGACAATTTAAGAATTATTTGATTGTTATTTTTTGTTCTTTCAGTACTTACAGTCCACAGTTCAGCAGATGTCTGAGGCATGGGAAGACATCTTAATGGAAATGGATTCCAAGCTTCTCAAGTTTGCTGAGGACAAAAAGGTCAGATATCTTTACACAGGACACTTAGAGATCTTATTAGATCTTAGATGGCAGCACATCTTATTTATTTATTTTTTTAGGCTGCAAGTCACATGGTTTCCAAATATTTTGTTAAAAAAAATGTAAATTCATAGTTTTAAGGGCTTGAATGTCTGTTTTTCATCAATTCCATTAAATCTGAAAGTGATTGAGATATGTGATATTTGACTAACATTTAATTACCCAAAGTCCATTTTAATGGTACAATGTACATGTATATTTAATGTGCATGGTAATCTCTCAAGTTTTATATGTACTCTATTTCCTTAACTTGAATGGGTTGTAAAATTTACAGTCAATATGGGATTATTATCATATTGTCTATTATGAGTATATTTTTAAAGATACATGTATGACCCATTACAAATATCAAGTGTACAGGATAAAGTTTGCATATTGAACATTCTGTACATTGCTTATTGGAGGAGGGAAATCTGTATCTCTTTACAGGCTGTGGGTACAGGAACTGTCAGTAATGATTTTCTGGAACTTCTCTTGTTTGGGACCCCAAGGTACTTAACAAATTATGCAAACTAAAGAACCAGAATATCAGAGCATGATTTGCAGACATTCCAGTTTTACGTATACGAAATAGAATATTGTGCTTTTATTTTCAGCCCAGAATTACAGACTTTTCTTTTGAATGACCTAACTGGTAAGGTAAGGTTTTGGACAGAAATGGCACACCACTTTTAAGGCAACAATTGCCTAGGGCAATTTGAAAGTAGGAAATTGAAATGTTTACAATATACTGTTTTTTAATGAAGTTAGGATATGTTAAAAAATATGTTATTATTTCAGTTGTCTTCAACACAGAAGCACACTTACCCGGTAAATGGAATTTTACAATTTATGATACATATATATGAGTGTGTAGGGATCTATACATCACTAATATGTTGAATTCAAAATTGTGTTATATTGATATATGTACAAAATGTTTATAAAAGTACATATTAATAGTGAAGATAACTCTTTGTTGACAGGGTTTGCAGAAATTGGGTCACTCCATTGAAACCTCCTACTCCAACATTCAGAAACTAGTGGTCAAACATCTACAGGTGTAAGTTCATCGTCAGTACCGATAAAATTTGCTAAATAAATAATACAGCCATTGGATGCTATTGACACTGTAACAGCGGATAGTTAATAAAGAAGAGCTTCAGGAACACAAAGGATTTCTGTTGGGGGACTGTAGTCAGACTTATAGGGAAATTTGAAAATCTGGGGGGAAAAAAAGACTTAAAAGAGTACACAAAATGTCATGCTAATCCAATGTTTGATGTCCAAAGTAAATTTGTAAACCTTTCTCAATTTTGAAGGTTTATTTTAATTCAGTCAACTAATAAATGTAGAATAACACTAGTGTTTTACAAATTAAAGCTCATTTTCAGTGATATGTTGATCAAGATAACCTTTAGAGCAATTGTTATATATAATCTATATACCAGTTTCTTAAAAAAAAATTGAATGCTGACCTCTTAGCCTCTTATTTCAGATCCCCAAAGGTTTTTCCTCTATATAAAAGTATGAAAAGAAAAATTGATCAATAAGAATTTTATTTTGCCAAAATGGTCACCTATAGCAGGTCTGAATTTCTAGCTTGCTTTAAATTATCAAAATTTTAAAGAAATGCAATAACAGATGAAAATTTTAACTTATGTTTAATGGGTATTTACAAATGAACAAGTTGATAAAAATTCTTTTGAGCTATTTACTGGTTTACAAATATAAACTCTTTTGTATGGGTTGAGAGAAGATACTCTCTTCATTCTCCCTTATTCTTTACTATCACCTTCCTTAGCCTCTTTTCTCCCCTTCTACCTCATTATTTTCTCCTCTCTCTCCCTCTTCTCTCTCATTCCACCCCTCTCTTCTCCCTTACCTTTCTCCCACCTCCAATTTAGACTGTCCCCCTTCCTTATGATTCTGTTTCCCTCTGGTTAGCGCACTTTAATGAGTACAACATTTTACCATGTTTTGTTTTCAGTGTAAGTCAGGCCATCCTTTACCACCTAGCTGAGTTGAAGGGGATGTCATTGTGGTATGAGAAGTTTGGGGTGTTAGGTCTAACTACACAGACAATACAGAATGCCATCATGTCAGTTGGTTCTTTTGTCCTCAAGTCCAGTGAACTTCAACAGTAAGTTCACTCAATATACAGTCAAACCTTGTTATCTCAAACTCATTGGAACCGAGAAAAAACTTTGAGATATCTGAGGATATCAAGGGTAAAATACTTAAAGAATGAGAATTGGGATTTCCAAATCACTATCCATGTTATTCGAGATAACAGATACCGAAGTTCAACTGTAGTATTTATTACATATCTTACAAGAGAGAAAAAAATCCATTGACACTAACTGATACTGTATTCCTCTTTTGAGGAATCTACTTTAATTTTTTTTTTTTATTTTCAGGGTTATTGATGACAGTATAAAGAATTTTAAAGCATTTTTCAGATGGCTGTATGTAGGTAAGATCAGGACTGATTACCTTTTTAGAGTTAATCGTTTTTCTCATGATGTAAATGGGGATTTAGAATTGTATGTTTTTACTGTGTAATTCAATAAGGGCTATTCCAAGAAAAAATGTATGGGAGGGTTGGACGGCACTTCATATATTTTTTTATCGGTAGTGGGGGCTGGAGCAATTATATTTGTATGGGTGGTTGTCCTCATCCGATATATTTTTAGATGGGTGGTTGTATTTACCCTCACAAATAATCAACTGTATAGTACTTATGTCCTTTTCATTTTGTATAAATCAGTAAATACCGATATATATATATTTTTTTTATATAAAACACTCGCCATAAACGGTGGTAAAAAAGTGTGTATACATTGAATGTGAAAGTAGTATCGAACAAACCGGAAACAAGGGCAGATAACTATAAAAGCATGTGACAGTATGACTGCACTGAAAGTGGAGGATTAGGATACGGATTCCTTGTGCTTTGGACTCCGTGCTTCAGTTTCTTTTCGCTAGTTTAATCAAACATGATTACATTAGTAAATTAAATGATATTTGAAACAATCAGAAAGATCGTTTTATTTTAAACCGAAAGTAGAAAAAAAAACGTATCTGATAATGAACATTTTAGAGCATGGCTATGAAGTTGCAAGTCAAATAGTTTACTTTACACCACATACAGAGTAAAAGGAAGATGAGATATGGGTTAAAACAAAGTATCATGTCCGTTACATACTAGTCCTTAACCTGT
This sequence comes from Saccostrea echinata, assembly GCF_033153115.1. Lineage (NCBI taxonomy): Eukaryota > Metazoa > Mollusca > Bivalvia > Ostreida > Ostreidae > Saccostrea > Saccostrea echinata. The sequence goes on along the minus strand of NW_026889765.1, from coordinate 29,541,878 downwards.
TAAGTGTCAACTGTAATGTGTTCATCCCTTAAACACCCCCCTCCTCCCCCCCCCCCCCCCCAAAAAAAAAGAAAAAAGAAATTGGAATCATTTTGTTAATTGTCATGAACAAGGTGAAAGAATAACTACCAATGATATGTTATAATTCACAATATATATTTTAATTAATTGTAGGAATGTCATATCTAGTATATTAGTTTTATCGCAACTTGAACTTTACAGATTACAATGTCATGCATCATCTAGAAACATATATACAAATTACTATCATTAAGGCTTTTAATGTTGAGTATTATAGACCTAAAGGAGCACATTTTATTAAGCTGTAGCTGGAACCTGCTTTGGATAGAGGCCAAAAGCCAACAACTCATACTAAGTCAGATAAATTACAGTATTTGACATAAAATTTTATTTTACATATATTTGACAATAAGACAATTTAAAAAAAATTAGATGGGTGGTTGTATCAAAAGCATTTTTAATTTTATGGGGGGTGGGGGAGAAGGTAATTAAAATTGTATGGGTGGTGGGGTAAAAATGAAAGTGCCTTCCAACCCCCCCATACATTTTTTCCTGGAATAGCCCTAAATCTGATTGGTTTGTTTGATATCCTGTGCAAAATTACATTTTGACCATATTGACTTTTATAGTTACTGAAAGTAACATGAGGGAAAATTCAAAGATGTGTTTGTAATGGTGAAAAGTCTTTAAAACTTACATATTCAAATTTAATGAATTTTTTTCTCTTTTTTTTTTGTTCCAAAGAAAATAATGTAACAAATGTAGCCCTTTGATTTGGCCAATCCATAGGTACATGTATGACTTCACAGGAAAGTGTATCAACTTCACACTTTGTGTTCAGTCAGTATGCATTTCTGTGATGTCAATATATCTAATGATCAACTTCATAAATGGTTCATTTTTGTATAATACACAGCAATACCGATACTTATTTCAAAGCACTTTACTAATACATGTATTAATGCACAGCTAAACAGGGATTAGTCCATTCACAGTAATTTCTAGAGAATTATTCACATCTAACGATCTAATTTTTATAGGGAAAAGTCAGAAGAGGTATAATAATATTATTTATATTTCCTACACTGAGAGGCCTGGGTAAATTGGGCGATATGGATTCAAATGAAGTTTCTAACTCAAAAGTCAAACAAGGTGTCCAAATATCTTATTCACTTTGAGTAGGAAAGTTTAAGTTGGAGGACCTCCTTAATAATGTCTAGGTTCAACTGAAACTAAAAACTAAGTATATGACAGGTGCCCCCCCCCCCCCAAAAAAAAATTAATTAACATAATTAACAATAATTCGAAATTTGTTCACTCCAATATTTTTATATTTATACAGTCATACAGAGAATGTCAAATGAAAAACCCTCAGCAGATCTTATTAAGGTAACTATTTAACCTTTCTTCATTGATTTATTTAAAGTACCTCTACAAGATGCCACCTATTTCTAACAAGTAAACAGTAATTAGAATTAATGCTGTTAATTTATATGTACTCTAAAATAAATATACATGTATGTAAAGTAAATTATTTTTTCTAAATAGATGACACAGCATGATATAAATTTTGTAGCAGAATTCCTGAGAGACAACTTTAACCAATTTACCTTGGTAAGAGTGAACGTAAGACTCAACTACAATTAATAACTGTTTTTGTAGACGTTTTGCTTTGCATGAAACCATTAAAAACTATCAATATCTGTGATTGTGAATTTCAAGTTACCTTTGCTGAAATTGACTTCATCTGATCCAAGTTAGAATCTCTCCATTGTACATGTAGATAAGCATTCATCAGTCTCTCTGTTGTACACTTCTTCAACTTTAATTGCTGACTTACCCGGTATTTTTAAAGTGAATTACCTTAACATGATTTTTTGTGTTGTGTGTGGACACTACCATCAGCAATCCTTCCACTATTGCACAGTTAACTGTCATATCTTTATCATTCTTGGTGTAAAAGTCTAGTTCTTATGATATAAAGTCCATGATTTTTACCAAAATAGAAAAGAATAGTAAGTTATACATGGAAGAGAGATACAGTACTTTAAAAATTAATCATGCAGTTTTTGTTTACTTCAGGATGATGAGGATTCCATATCAGAGTTGATGGTTGACCGAGACAAAAAGCCGAGGTTTAAACTGGAGAAAGTGGGGCAGGTATCGGTTGACTTTTATGCTGTGAAAGAATCTATAGTAGATTACATCAACTTAAGGTGTTCATTACTTTATATTCTAGTTGTGATTAATTAGGCAACCATAAACTGTTAAAAGTGACAAAATATACAAAAGTTCACACAATGTTTATTTGTCATTTGAAATATGTTTATTACATATAACAGTCATTTGGCAAAAATTTCTCCCTTCTCTTCATGCTGCTATGACAAGAGTGTGAATTATAACATGCATGTCTATAGTGTCAGAGGTTATCCAAAGGGTAGGCTGTTCAGTACTCCTCTACAATTTTGCAGTATCTAAAGAAGGAGGATCTCCACTACCCTGCCAACATCTCCAGCAACCCCTGGGTCCAGTTCCAGAGGGGCTGCTTCCTCCTGAAAGGTATACTACTGCGAGATTTGACCTCTCTGTATCTGTATATACAGTGTATATACATGTAGATAAGGAAAAAGGGAAAGATTTTTGATGAAAGTTCAGTACTACTGTAACAAGATTAATAATCAAAGAAAAGAATAAAATTATTCAAAGTTGGGTTCATATTATAATTAATGTAAGACCTCAGTCCTCCTTCAAAAAATAAAACAAAAAAAAAACAAACAAAAAAAAAACTGCCTGCTGCATTTAATTTGGAAATTTTTAGCCTGAGAAAAGTTTATATTGGGGTGGGGGGGGGGGCTAAAGTCTTGACTGCCAACTCCTTTTGTCATACATGTATCCAAGGTTGAGATTCTGAAGTTCAACAACTTAAAAATGTTTGTCCAAATTATACCAGTATATAACCCGAGTTAGGAGAGTTTATGCTTTATAAAGAGCAAAGCCTGTTTGTTCACTCATTCTGTAAAAATTGGGTTAAAGACAGAATTTAGATATGTGTGTGCCCCCCAACTTATATAATACATACCATGTTTGTATGAATTTGTGTTTGGGTGGTGCATCTGAAATAAATTTAATGTTTAGTGACTCCTCTAATGGACAGAATTTTAATCATTTTCTGACATATTTTGTTTTTTCTTAATAAAAATTTGTGGAGGGTATAGTCTAGCAAAGACCTGATAAAAGAAAAAAAAGCTTCACTTGTATAAACATGTATGTCACAACCAAGTTGCAATGAAAAGAGAACTCATAGGTACATGTATGCAACCTTAAGCATGATGTTAATACCATTGAGTCTTGTATTGATTTAGTTGTATCTGAAGCAGAGTTGCATCCCTTTGTACATCTTGCTGTTTTTTAGACAATGAAGTGCTGTACCCAGTACAGAACACCAAGTCCCTGGTCCAGTTACAGGAGAGTTTAGACAGCTCCATCAACGCTGCCCTCTGTCAACCTTCAGTGTGTAGAAACTTAGCTTCCTAGATACTGATTTGTATTTATCTTTTAAGGTTCATTGACCCTCTGAAAAGAGAGATAACTCTTACTGGAATAAATATTATTATAAATGTCAAGTTAAAAGGCCATTTCTATAAATTTTGACTCGTAAGGGTATGCTGAAATTGTGTGCAGTTTAGATTTTGTTTGGAAAATAATTATGTTAAAGTAAAATTGTAAATGAGAGAACAAAGGAATGATGGACCTTAAATTATCAAATTTAAAATATTAACGAAATTGTTCAGGCATCTTTTAAAATTTAGTTCACTTGACCCAAAGAACAGGACTACTGTTGTGGCTATTTCTAGAAATATTTAAAATATTTTCTGCACACTTCCTGTAGACAAAACCAATAAAGCTACAGTCTCATGGGAACTATAGATTTGATACAAACCCTCTGTCTGTATCTAAATTGAGAGTATTCTATTGTCCGTGTGCTTCTCTTTCAGTCAGTCATTGGTCAAGCCATGAGATGCCTTTCCTGTGTGAAGTTGTTTGACTGGTAAATATAAAAATCTTATATTAATAAAATTATTAAGGAAAAAAGGTAATTATCAAGAAAAAAATTATTAAGGACCTATCCCATTAATTCCCATTATGTATGATGACAATGTACAATGACATTTATTCTTGAATTGATTTTTCTTTGAAATAGTGACTCCAAAACTGCTGATTTTCCTGTTAAAGTTTTTCAGTAAGTATCAGAACATCACATCACAGAAAAGAAAAGTTTAATGATGCTTGATTTATTTCTTTTATAGGTGTTTCAAAACATGGTCCCCATAACTAAAGTTGTGGCAAAATTGAAGGGGGATTATATTTTATATAGGAAAAACTTGAAAAATTTCTGATGAATATGAAGTAGCTTGATTACAATTTTTTAAAATGACAAGAAAGTATCCTCATGTAGAGTTGACATAAAATATGTTGCCACAATAAAGGGGACCATTAAAAGGGCCCCAAAAATATTCTTTTAAAACTTTGTTTTGCAAAACATCAGGGCTATTGGTAGACAAACTGTAGTTCTCATATAGGCTCCCTATATTTAGATTTGTTTTATAGATTTAGTTCCTGGAGTCAGGGTAGAACCACAGTAGGGTTTCAAAGTTTTACCTAGGAATGTCTAGTCTTTCTGAAGAACAACAAGGCCATAAAGTCAAAGTACTAGAATTGAGAGTTTATGAGTATATGGCCTTTTATTGAATTTGTGGTCTCAATGAATTTTCATTGGTGAGAGATGGAGCAGTCTGACTCAGGTATGCATTGTGATTATGTGCCTTTTGTTTTTTCATTGGTTACCATCAAGGACACTCCATCTGTATTTTCATGTGTCCACTTGGGAAAAAATAATTCCCAGCATACCATACTTTTAACATCTGTAAAGACTTGAAACTATACATTCTACTCAAATACGAATGATAATGATTTACACTTGTAGTTGGAAATAGGTTATTCTAAAAAGTGTTATCTATGACAATATGTATCTTACTTGATTTATTTAGAATTTGATATTTTGTTCAGATTTACAAATAATGAGAAAAAGAGAATGTACAGTGTGTACACACGTGATGTCTTACTGTGTGAGGAATGTGTTCTACTCAGAAGGTCTTCATCTTCCAGCAAGTAAGTAGATGTTTGTAGCTTAAAGCTGAAAAATTAGATAGATTAATGCTTGAAGCATATAGCTTAAACCAATTAGATTGTTGTCTGAAGCATAAAGCTGTAATGTATGAAAGCAGATAGATTGATTTCTGACTCGTGATGTCTCTCATAAAGCGCTACACAGCACATGGATGTGGATTGATTTTGAAGCATAATGCTATAAAGTATAAAGCATATGTTATGCTGTAAAATAAGAAGATGGATGCCTAAAGCAAAATGCTGTAAAGTAAATTGATTGATGCCTACAAGATAATACTGTAAATATTATAAATGTACATGTAAATATACTTTAAAATAAGTATACTGATGTAAATGAAGTACTGAAAGCATGATACATAGGTTTATTTCAAATATACTGTGGAATACCAAAAGCATTTTAAATTTGGTATGTAGATTGAAGTCTGGGGCATAAAGACCAAAAAATTAATCTTTAGTTTCTCAGACACTGCTGCATTTGGTCGAACACTCAATTTTATTGACAAATTGAAAAGGGAAATAACTCAATTTTCTATTTTTTCAAGTAATTTATACATGTAACCCTTTTCTTTATAAAGGTTTTTTTTTTTTTTTTTTTTTTTTTTTTTTTTTTTTTTTTTTTTTAATCAGATCATTTTGAAAATGGCACTTTATGACTTTAAATAAAAATTTTTGGAATAACATTATTTAAAGTTAAGTAAATATTTTAATTGATTTAAGATTACAAAAAAGTAAGAATCAATTGATATCTTCATTTTATTGACTGACAAGAAAAAAGATATAACACTTAAAAAAAAGGCCTGTCTGTCTCATTGAATTTTAATTTTTTTTTTGGCCTGAGAAACTAAAGACTAATTTTTTTTGGTGTAGAGCTTTTAGTGTTGGTGAGCATTTTAATTGTGTCTTGTGATAGTTCTGCTAAATAGGTGGATTATCCCTCTTTTTTAAAGAAGGGGTAAATAGTCCTGCAGACTTAACAGTTTTTATTTACAAAAGGAAAATTTGTACACATTGTTTAGAATAAGAAAAACTTTTTTCATCTTGAAGTTTAAAATTTTCTTGTACATTAATAAGGTCATTGAAAGCATGACATCATATGTATACAGTCATGTATATATATGGAAATACTGCACATTAACTTGTGACACCTGTTTCAATATATTTATACAAAACTCATTGATTTTGACAGGGAAAGCTTTATGGAGGCAGTTTCTATCAGAATTGGTGCTTTAAGTCAAAGAGAACATAATACCAGCAGCTCATCAGAAGAAGAGGAAAGGTAAGTCTGATTTTATCTGGCTTTCTGGTTCAGATGACGTCCTGGATCCCTGATAATGGGGGATTATTCCCAAGGAAATTTCAGACATCCAGTGGAAATATTGATAAAAAGACAGACATCTTACAACAGTTTGCTAGGAACTACCTTATATTTATTATTTTCTTCCTAAGCATGGCAGGTGATTGTGTTGCTGTAACAGTGCATTGTATACGATCTGTGTCAGTCTTCTCATTCCTTGTAGCAAAGTTTATGATCATTATGCAATGAGAGAAGAGAGACAAAGTGGGATGAAATATCAGATTTATTCTTTTTAAAAATGAAAAGTTGCTGCTTCTGTTTACCTTGGTTAAGTATATATAAATTAGAGTTATTTCTCTTGTTTTGTATCTATCCTCTTTCTGGGGAAAACATATGCTCCTACAAGACACATTTTCTCCAGATTTCATTAGAAACTTGATAATGTCTTGAAAAATTGTGTAAACTACATGCATTTGTGGATGTAGAAGGAAAAAAATCACAGTAGCCATATCTTATACGAGGTCTGTCTCCAAATCTGATCATTTCTTCCTCATCCTAATTTACACTGGTTCCTATGATCAAAATATCTTAACAACTGTTTGAGGAATTCTGTACAGATATAGGCAGATAGATAAATATAGGTGAAAATCAAACATTCTTATATCTTCAGCTTCCTGGTTAATGTATTTGGTATGCTTTATATCTTGATACTGAATCATGTAAATGTATATATTTTTTTTGTATGGTACATGTATATCAATAACTGAAAAAACTCTTTATATGATTTCTGAGATTTAATTATAGAAACCTTTGGCTAAATAGTGAAACTAAACTGGTCTTAAGAATGGTTTTGTTTTGCTGTTGCAAATTTTTCAGACAAGTAATTGTTAGATGCTTAGAGTATTACCGTGTCTGTCAACTTGATTTCTGACCTTGAAGTTGCTAAAAAAAAGGGCTTATCCCTTTTGTCGGGGTTGTGGGTGACCTATAATTATCTTACAAGGCTTCATCTTTTAAATGCTGTCACATTATTTTCATACTATGGTTTCATCATTTTCATCTGAATACCAATTTTCATTGTTAATGTGGTTGATCCAGTCCACAACATTAGGTAATCAACTTAACTACAAATTAGATTTTACTAATGGTAGAGTAGGACAAAGTTGTTATCCATAAATCAGTGAAACTTTATTTTTTTTTGTCAAAACCAAAAATTTTTATTCCCATGATATTAATGCAACCACACTATTAGATTACTTTACAGTTCTCAGGCTGTGATCAAATTATAGCAGCTTAATTAACCTTTAGGTACTAGACTTCCATTTCTCCATAGGCTGCTTAGGCATTAAGATTTTGGATACATGTATCAAGCGGCTTTGTAAATCAGAGAGTGTGTTTCCTGACAAGGACAAGACGTGACTTTCTTAAATAGCAAAAGTAATTCCCTTTAGTTGGAATTATCTAGACTTGCTTAAACCCATGTTTTATTTAAAACCTTTGATAATGTCAGTTGAACAAAATATTAAAAATAATCAAAACAACAACATAGAGACTTGAGTAAGTATGAGATTTACCCTACAATCATACAGATAAATGATTCCTTTAATTTCCCTCCTGAAACACATGATTTGTGCCCTCCATTTAAAGATTCTTGCATTAGTAGATTACTGACATCCTGTTTTTTAAAATTAAACAGCATTCATCTTTCATGTTTCTTTATTCATAGTCAAATCACAACATAAAAGCTTAACAAAAATTTAATGTAGTTATAATCCACATATGCTCTTTGAGGAGCTTATTTCCAAAAAAAATGGTTAAATCCCTCTCACTCGCTAGACACAAGAACTCTCATTCAAAAACACCTTGACTGTTCAGGGACATAGAAAACAAAAATTAATGCTCTGTAACTTGTATTACCTAAAACACAAAGAGTGGGACAAATTCAGATTTTCTTGTTTTGAAAAAAAAAAGTTGTTTTTTTTCTTTCGGATGGTAAAATACTCTATTAAAATGTTCAGACACTACAAAAAATGTGCTAGTCTTTTCAAAGCATTACATCATTAAATATTTCTGCTCTGATGAACAGACATTATGAAGGTAAAGGAGTCAGAGGATTGACAAGACATTTGCATAAAAATATTGGAATGCAAGCTAAATGCAGTTTGCATAATCTAGGCAGGTGCTGTTAGTGGTAGGGACTAAGGTTTGCTAGCATTAAGTCACTTCTTTTCAATTTATCTCGTTCCCTATCAATCATTATTTTAATTACGCAATGGCACCCAGTACAGATTATAGTGTATCACAATGGAAACAGTTTATCTAAATCAAAATTAGGATTGTGTTACTGGCCAATAAAATTGTCACAGAATTCTTTCAGAGCAAGCAATGATAATGTAATCAAATATATTCTTTTCTTTATGAGCTTATATACATAGTGTCAATGATACGTTTAATTGCAACACAATGAATTCGGAGAAGATTCTTGTTTGTGCATGATATAAAAACTGAGAGAAAAATATCTAACAATCTATATGTAAAGTGAGAGAGGATTATACAAGCATTAATACTTTATTTCACAGATTATTATTTTTTTTTTCATTTTGACAGATCCTAATTTTTTTTTGTCCTTCTTAAGAAGTTGTTTGTTAACAGTTTTTCTTTTCTTTTTTTGACAAGACAAAAATATGACAAAAGTATAATTTCAGAACTGATGGAAAGGGATACATTAAAACTACTGTAAACATACTTTTTTTCACAGGGTCTTAATTCTGTGGAATCACAATTTCTGTTGAATCAATGGGTAGAAATTACACGGAATTTTTTTTTTTTACATGTAGATTGCCACTACTCTACGTACACTGGGGCAAACTTACAAAAAAATTGTAACCGTGTATACAGCATAAATTAATATCGTGCAGAAAAAAGTACTTCTACAGTTGCAGAAAAAAGTACTTCTACAGTACTTTAATCTAGAAGCAACTCAGAAATTTCCAACATCACATATCATACAAATGCCACATTAATCCTTATCCTTAATGTATGGTGAATTACAGAGGTTATGGAACACTATGTGCTTGTAATCACGTAAAAATTTACAAAAATATACATCATCTCTTGTGTATTTATTGACTTATGATGATTTAAATGCATTTAACAAGTGCATGAAGACATAAATAAAAAGAAGACCATAATAAGAAAGGGCAATGTGAGTAAAAATTGTGAATTCTCCACAGTTACAAACATTTCATTCAGAAACATTCACATTTTCACAGACAATACTTGACTAGCCAGTTAATGCTACGTACTGAATTAAAACAAAGGAATTAATTTCCACAAGTCATCATAACATAGAACATTATGTCCATAATAATGGAAATCTAATATAAGAAAAGAAAATGCAATTCAAATGTACATCATGTACACTAAGGAGTTTCTATGGTGATTTTGATAAAATGACATGCCTTAGGATTGAGGAAAGGAACTGAAGTTCATGGTCAATGATTTCACTCAGATATTTTATTCAGTTCTCCAGTGATGATGTTGACATTTAAGTCAAAGATAGCTGCATTAGATTACCCTTGAGTCTGTTTTTAAATTAGACTTTATTAAGGTGAATTTGGCTTTTAGACACAGTCCTTGGTTTAATGTTGATGACTAGAGTATAGCACCATTACAGTTGTGTTGGATGGACATTTTGTTACTTTAGTTTTCCCTTTTCTTTCAGAACAAGTCCTCTGTGTTTTGCGTGGCGTAAATGTCCATTACTGAGAAAATACTTTTTCAGAAACTTTCTTCTGTATGAAGGATTATGTAACAACTGATCAGTTGTCTGTTGCTGTGTGTATTTATTGTTCAAATGAAGAACAGAACTGGGAGTTCCTAACTGTGGAGCAGTTTCTGACATTGATTTTGATTGGCTGCCTACTTTTGCTACCAATTGGCTGGATATCTGAGAGGCTTTTGAATAGATGGTTTTCATTGGATGATGAGACTGGTTGTTTCTGTGGTGCTTGTAGTGTTGAGCTGTTACTGTTGGTGGCTCCAATGCACCACTGCAGTTAGAATCTGAAAGCAGAGAATATTTATAAAGAAAAATATAAAAATGTAATAAAATGTTCTTTGCACATATTTCTGTATCACAACTTATTTAACAATCATGATTCACCATGCTAAGTCCAGTTAAATATTTTATATTAAGTCTCGTCAGCTGTTGGTTTTTAAAGTGTAAAATAATTCTCTGTGATAAATCAATTTTGATTTTAAGAACATTATAGTTTTATTTAGAGCACGCTGCATAAAGTTACAATGGTTTGTTTACCCAGTCTTTCAAACTTTACTGTAATTCAATAATTGGAGGAGAAGCAGATGGTGGTTGTCATACTTTTTGACATGACCTCTTTGTTGATTGAAAATAAATCTGATGGTTTTTTGGCAGACTTAGTGTCTTTTATGGTTCAAACACAGATTTACAGGAGGCTATTTAAACTTCACTCTGTGATTATAACTTCATTCATCTCCATTACACACTTCAAGAACTTCCAAAAAGTGAGAGTTTATGAACATGCACTAGAATTCATTTGCATTTATTGTCTGTATTTTACAACTTCCCTTTAGTTCAGTAAAAGTGGCGACAGAAGTTTTCTTTCTGAAATTAGTCTATATTTAATGATATTTTTCAATTGTTACTTTTTAAAAGTAAAACCTACCTGGTGATTCCCAGAATTCCACAGTAATTAATGAATGCATTGCAATCCAGTCTTTTGATTGGAAGAATTTATTACAGTCCCACAAAGCAACATGTCCAACGGGCAGATTAGAGTGTTGTGTGTAGGTTATCACTCTGAGAATGCCCTGCTTCCCCCAGAAGTTTTTCTTGGTGTGGACGGGGTCCATTTCATGCAGTTTGGAGACACTAGGATATCCATACTTATCGGCAAGGAAAGGGCCATACGCTATAGGATGATAGATATACTGGAGTCTATCTCTACCAACAACACTGTCTTCTCCAAACTTGGACAGTCTAATAAGGCTTTTCCCAAGGGAGTGAACCCCACCAATTTTATTTAGGGCATAGGACAGTCGCAGTGCACTTGTATCGTGCAGGAGTTTATCTGAACGGCAACCAATCTCCTGGATAAGGTGGTGATTCCTGAATTTGCCGCCATGATGTTTGTAACCCGGGTAACTGGCGCGAAGTTGTTGAAAATTTGGCAGAACTACCTGGTAAAAGAAACATGGTAAACATTAGAATTGTGATAGTAAAGCTTACAAAAAAGAGACACATCCATTTAATTATTGTTATAGGCTATGCTAAACATTAATGTTTGGTTATCCTTGTTCGTGTTGTGTACATGTGTATACAGTTGAACCTATGCATCTCGAACATCAATATCTCGAATACCATGGATACGTCAGAGCGAGTTGGAAGTCTAAACCACTCTTTCTTTATGTATCATTTCTCAAATTCTTGAATATCCCTAAAATTTATTTCATAAATAAATTATTATTTAACATTATGATAACTTTATTATTTTTCTTACATTGTAAATTCATCATCGGTTCTAAGGTTTAAGGTTGCACCAAGGATATTTTCCCACAAGTACGGACCCTCCTATCAGTGTAATCACGCGACTAGTGCCAATTTATTCGAGGCTTCTCAAAACATCACGTACACTTGACTTGATGAGAAATATTAAAGACAGGATCTTTTAAAACAGCTCAGTTATTAAAGACTGCCAAAATTTTATTGAATATCTATCTTATCTGAACTTACATCAATATTATTGGTATTAATGTGTCCCATGGGGCGTTTCGTCTTGGGGTTGAATTACAGTGCCACGCGTGCCCAAGTAACAATAGATTTATGTAGATAGTAGTAATTCCCATCCAGAATCGTCGTAAAGGAAGGTAATTAACAATGATTAATAAATATTTAATTAACAACGGATATTGTCTTGTTATCTTTACATATATTTATACAGTTAAAGAAATGTTTTTTCTGTTACCTTGCCAAATGCGTTTTGATCGTTCAAATGTAAAATTTATATTTTTCTTAATACAAAGATCAAATGATTATTATATAAAAGACATCTATTCAAGCAAGTGAAATATGTTCTACCCCAAAAGATTTGTAAAGCGAAAAATTTGATTCCGTCTGATGCTTTATCCAACAATTCAACTCGACAACAGGATTTACATTGGAGGGCCTCCGTCTTGGTACAAACAACAAAGACGTGTGCGTTTTTGATTATCACCTTTAATGTGTTTGAAGTGTATTGTAATGATCGATATCTTCCCTTTTGATAGATTTACAACAAAATTTTTCTGTTTCACTTTTAATCTTTGTAAAGTATTTAGGGTAAAGCAAAAAAATGTAAGTTATTTTCCACACAGGCGCAAGTTCCAGTTTTCTACTTATAGACTGGGTCATTATTATTTTTGAAATGTTCAAACGGGTGATCACATGAAGATTTTTTCTTCGGGATACTCGATTAGAAATGAGCTTTAACGGTTAATCTATGCAAATGAGTATGGTTTAATTCGGATCTAATGGAACGGAACTTCAAACACCCTGTATATCTTTAGTAAAATTGTAAGATTTTACGAGGGGGTTTCGGCAGATTAATTTGATTTATTCCTAACAAATGCTAATTTTATCTCGATTATCTCTCACTCCGAATCACTACTATTTTAACGAGCGATGTATATCGTTCTACTCGGACCTAAACTTCAGTAAAATGACCATTTAAAAGCCGTGATATTATTATTGCAATCGGATACAGCGCTCCGAGATATGATCTGCTGTTGCAAAAATGGAAAACTCCAAGATAAACAAGGAACAATGGGATGGGGACTATTGGTTAAACCAACAAATGACTTGTGTCTACACGGCCATCTGCCGCGGAGTTGTGCGTGGACTTTTACAGGCTTCCACTATCCGTCCGCCGATTATCCCCTAAATAAATATTAAGGTCTATTCACATTTCTTATCACCAGTCAAGCTTGTTCATTAGAAAGTAATTAGTTTGGAAAGATTTGTACTTCCGATACGAAGTTAAATATTACCGCGATCTGTTGTCGTCTGTAAACAGTCGCGAGCGTTCTCCTGTTGATACCTGCCGTACACCGGGTACCTTTTATAGTTAGAAAAAATGCAGTTCACAGCAGCAGAGGAACTCAGAAATATTTCTGAGCAGATTATATTTTTTATGTTGTTGTCAAATTAATTTATTGCAGTTGCAAAGTGTCAGTATTGGTTAGCGATTAGAAATATTTAAACGTAATGTTTTATGTCTACGATGACGAGGAATATCTAACTCGAATTCCATTTTAACCAAGAAAATAAAGTCTATTAAATTCTCTTGTCGGCGCTATCAAACCAAAATCGTGTATAAACAACTTTCTAGAGAGTTTATGTGAAGTTTTCAGAGAGGGTAGTTTTTTGGATTCGTCTTTGAAGTCAACTATTTGGTTGATAAACTGATTCTGTGTCAAATTGTTTGATTTTTTTAAGGGATAAAATGAATGTGGACCTTATAAACAAGATCACCCGAGTCGAAAAAATCTTCAAATGTCGACAAAAAGAAACACAGTATACACATGGTATGATTAAAACAGAAAAAATCAAGGACGATTATTAACTGATTGAAAAACAGGACATTACATAATGGTTACGTACACGTCTGCAAGTTGTGGTAATATAGAAAATTTGCTAAAATTGTGACATTGTTAAAGGATAGGGGTTTAAACAAAGGCCGTAATGGTACATGTACTTGATATAAAGTGGTCCCGCTCTGTTTACAGAGGCTGTTCACTTTGTTGACAAAATGTGTTGAATCAAGATTTCCTATCTGAACAAGAGACAAAAACAATATCTACATCAAATGAAGCCACGCTGCACAGAATCCACGAACCCTCAAAGATAATTAAAAGATAACACCTTGATAAATTTCATAAAAATAGCCCAGAAGTGTGGCGGATTTATGAGATGATAATATCGACATGAGATCTCCGTGGACAGCTTGGGGAGGAAATGCGCACCAAATCCTATGTTGACAAAGTATGACAAAGTAAAGAATATTGGAAGCAGAACCAAGGTGTCTTTGCATGCACGGAGGCATGTGCTGTTGTTCAAACGCTATCTCAACGGGCCCAGATTACGACAAGCATTCGAGGAACGCCACCACAGGGAACGAGTCCAGGGGTTGTCATCTTTTTAAAATTTCATTTGTCCGTTGGTAAATCCCTAAAGAGTCATTTGAAATCCTTTTTCACGAGGATCAGTAGAGATTACACCTAGCTGCACCCGCATTTAAAATTCTTGTTTGTCTAAAAACATTCCTTTCTTTGCCAGATTACGGTGTTGTCTTGTTCCCCCTTTTCACTTTCCCTAATATTGATAACCGTATTTACATTTTTATGGGGTGTTTCATTAAGTTAAACATTTTTCTGTAATAGAGACAATGTAATTGGAGGACATTCCTTTACTTCCCCTTTTAAATACTTCGTTCAAAAAGGCCTCTTTTTACCTCGCTCTTACTTGGCTGGTACCTGGCTTTTCAATATGAGCTAATTAGTCGAAGAGTCAACCTTTCTATGTTGACATAGCTCTCGATTCGGAGATCATTGTGGTGTCGATGTCTTTGCCTATTCTGTTTACAGTCGCTGAAGATCCCTATAACTTGACCGTTAACTTCGGGTCCTAAAACTTTATCAGGTCATCGTATTTAATATCATTGTTCTCTCTATAGTTTTGACGGCAGGTGGTTAAAATCGTACCCAATCAGTGCTCGTCTTTTAAAACAAAACCCACATTTTATTTCAACAGAACTTGGTGAAAAATGGAGAAATTGGCAAAGTAAAACTATAAGAACCTTCTATTGTCATTCGACACACATAAGCACTGTACGTGTCTTAAATCAAAACCACAAAATTCCAGTAACATCCTTAATAAAGTTAGTTTATTATTGTTATAATCTACTTAGTAAGTGCTAATTGAAAAAGTAGAAGTCAATATTTAATATTTTTAGCCCCTTGAACTCAGATATAACTATATATATTATTCAAACCCCGAAAGCAAATATGCGTTGTATTTATAACTCTTCTCAAAAACCACAAGACCGCATTTAATTGCGTTACCCTAGTCTTTTTTTGACCTTGCACTATAAAGATTAAATGTTATTATGGCTAGCATAACGATTATAATGAAAGGGGTTTTAAAAATCCTTTCCCATTCTGATTCATTAAGCTCCATTTTATAATGAATTTTCTCTTGTAAATTGGATTATTAAAATGCATTTTAAGTATTTACCCTTGCAAATTTGAGCGATTGAAGGAGGTAGATTTCTAAATACTGTGCGATATTATTTAGAGTTTAATTCGAGGAGGCAGACTTTTTCTTAATTTTAATTGATTTGCGAGTTTGCGTATAGAGTTTTGCTCTCAAATTGTATTGTTGATGTATTAAAAGTGAAAGTTTTGTAGATTTCTTTTTATATTTAAGCATTTTCAGGCCAAACAAACAAGTATCTTAAAATTCTCTCAACTGTTTTCTTGGTCTCCAACATAGAAAAGGTCGGTATATTGTGACCGAAGCATGCAAGTTATGCAATTGTATACGAGAAACAAGTTGCAATTTACACGACATATAAAACATTTAACCTGCTAAATCGGGGGTTATGGGAAAAATGTGTACAAGGACTTCGTGAGAGCATTGTACGACTGAGCCACATGGTCTTTTATACGCGGTACTTATCTTGCAATTTGGAGAAGTCCAACGCATTACCTCGCTGTACAGTGTAAATCTACACTGTATTGTTACCCAGAATTAATTTGTAAGAGTACACTTCGATGATTTTGTCAAGTGATTTAAACTTAAACAGCCTCTGGTATCTTCTTTTAATAATGTAGATATGATCTTTTGGCGAAATATTGCACTTTGAATTTTAATTCAGTTGTGCACTAAACCAAAAAGTTAATACATCTCACCTTTCAAAATGTATGGTATGTCTGAAGCCAAGCATGACATTGCATTACCAGGGCTTGTGCAAAAAAATGTATTAATGTCCTACTTGGGAAGTTTTGAGAAAAAAAGACAAAATTGTCAAAACCTCCAATGAAACTTCATTTGGATTTTCTCTGTAATGGTCATTCCAACTCTAATATACTATTTGTATAAAGCAAGGACAATTGGAAAATAAGATAACTCAGGAAAACCAAAATTCGTCACATCAACTTTAACGCGATGCCCCCTTTTAAGAAAACAATTGCATTAAACGTTTTTCGTGTTATCAGGGAATCTTCCCACCCAGGAGGGAGGGATTAGTTTACAAATTTTTGTCATGAAACTGGTCTTACGTAATCGACGTTTCACAATTAGCTGTAAAAAAATCGTGTCGGGAAAATATTCAACTGTATTTCTCGGTGCACATGAGTAATAATTCCATGCCTGATCTGGAGCAATTAAAAATCAGATCGTTAGGAAGGGAAGGCTGGACATTCTGTCATTTTTTAGCATAAAAAATATTCAAATCAAACATTTTTGTCCTATAAAAACAGGAAAAATTTGTGGTTTAGCAGCTGAATTTTTTTTTGTCAGAGTTTGAAAGAAACTGCGCGTGAGCATCGATGCATATTTGCTGACAGCAGTTTTATATTTTAATGATTCAGTGAAGTTTAATATTTTGTCATGTGGTTTAAAAACACTTACCGTATTAGCAATAACGCACCACCACAGGTTAAATAAGAACACCAATATTTGTTGTTTTGGTCCCATGTCTCTCAAGGCATTTTTTTAACTGTCCAGTTAAAAACAATAAAGTATGTTAAAATAAAGATCGCAATTCTCCACGTGTTACATCATTGAGGGTTTCCTGTGTAAATGTGTCAATTGGTCCCTGATAACCAAGATAGGCAGAAAAGTCCACTGCTAACACTCACATTCAGCTTGTCCTATTTAAATATTAAAATCCATGTAGAGAGTTTAGATAGGAAGAGGACAGTCCCACTACAACACTGATAAATGTATGCCGCGCTGATTACCTGGCAAAACGCTTTTTTTCCAGCAGACCTTCAAACTCTAAATACTCCTTTTCCTGTATACGAAAACAAGGTCTAACTTTAAATGTAAGCGCTGTTCATTTAAATTAGCAAGGTATGAATGAGATCCTACAGTCGATGTGTTTTTGAGTCGATAGAGTTTTTGAGGTTTTGAAAAGGCACACTGTCGTGTATCTGGGGGCGTGGTCTTTTTATGCAAAATCCTCAAAACGGAATCGTTAATTTCTTTGATAACTCCAGTGATTTTGGTATGTTGTTGAATTGAAAAAAAAATATACTGTTACGCATGATTGAAAGAAGCATACGATGTAAGGTGTCATGAATTAATTTTATGGATTACAATAACCATATTTTTTTTTAAAATTACATTTTACAACTGCAGCCGATGAAGCTTTGGCGTCATTAGTTCCTACGATAAATTGAAATATTTTTTTTTTCACAATTTGTCATTAATTGCGGGACTCGGGGGAATCAACCTCGAGGGCTGATGACAAACTATTAAATCTTATCATTATATAGATGGAGGGTTTTGATGGATGACTGTTATACTGTCAGTTGTTTGTAGCGCTGGAGAGTTAATGACAAACGGACAGAATGTATTAAATAAAATTACCTGTTATCATTACAATAAAACACATCTGTCAGATGATCTGTAGCATTACGGCATCGTAATTTAATTGTTAACCTTTATTGAATATTTATTGTGTATAAGACGTAGTTTATTACACATGATATTAGTTAATGAAATACAGAAATAACATATTTTAAACATTTTTCGCACACTAGTGTTAACAAACTACAAATGAGTACCGGATAATGTCAATACAAACTGAAAAAAATCTACCACATGGAAGCTACATCGTAAAATTTATGTTGTAATCTGGTGGGATATAAGGTTATTAGGATATTAATCATTCAACAGAAGGCTACAACTGTAATTAATGTTTTATTGTCCACCAAACGGTGGACATCAGCTGGCGGTATCCTTTTGGTGAACTGATTTTATCCACTGCCAGGCGAGATTTTAAGAACAACGAAAATTAAAGCTTTTTTGGTCATTTGATATTACCATTTGCTTTCATTACTATTATTTAACGATGCAATAAGGGACAGAAAAAACTGGATATTGAATATTTATTTTTGTCAAGTGAGTTTACGTTCTGTAGCTTTAAAAGTTTCTGGCATAATTTTTTAGAAGATTAAAGATCAAATTAGCAATAAAGTTAAATTTTATACATAAGCAATTTATTATACAATTATTGCTGGTTTTTGAGGTCAATACGATGATTTAGACACCTGAGGAGTACAATATTCACCGAGCCCGAAGGGCGAGGTAAATATTGTACTTCGAAGGTGGCTAAATCATCGTATTGACCGAAAAAACAGCAATAATTGTTTTATTATATGATTCAATGATTAAATGACACACAATCTTTAAAGGCAATCCATGCCATCTTACTTGTTCACATCTACTGAAGTACTAGCCGAACATAATGAGAGAAACGGGGTAAAAAAAAACCAGTTGTATTTTTTTGGAATTTTTAATTTTAGTTTAGGTGCAATGTGGAAAAAATAAATGTCAGGCACTTATATAGGATTGATTTTGAAAAAGGGGGCATTAAAAGGAAAAAAAAAAGACAACTTACCTGAAAACAAATCTTTGACTAAACCCCCCCGCCCCCCCCCCCCAAAAAAAAGGAAAAGAATTCTCCAAACTCAAAATTTACTTTGGTCCATAAACGAGGGGATGGGGGGGGGGCTTTCATTGAAATTTTTTATCCTTAAAATTTAAATTAAAACTTTACATTCTCAAAAGGTGGGGAGAGGGGCAGGCCTCCTGCAGCCCCCACCCCCACCCCTCACCCAAGAATCTATGTGCCTTAATGTTATGTTCATATGAGTGGAAGTCTGGTGCAAGTGAAATAACTTTCCAAAACTATGTGCATCAATTTGGAATTTCCCTATCTATTTTTGGTCCAATGTAGAATAAATAATTCCTTATATTGAACTGGACGGTCACGTGCACAGGCACTTGGGGTATGGACCCCCCCCCCCTTTCCATTTTTTTTTCTTTTTAAATCTGGGGTCCAGTCACCTTTTTCCTATTTTTGTATTCTAATATGCACTATATATTATCAATAAGGCAACTCTTTTGTTTCTATCAGCTGTTTTTTAAATATATCGTTTTCGACTGATACATAAAAAGAGAGAAGGCTTGCAACTCTTTTCTCATCGTCTGCCTCACCTCGCTTAAACTTCGCCTGATTATTTATCTAAAGCATAAGAACACATGAAATATGCATATGTCAATAAATTTGTTACACATTCTTCTTCCTTTTCGTATTTCCAATTAATTTTTATGTGCCCCCAATTTGTAAATATTTCGATTAAATCACCCACATTTAGGGTAAATTTTGTTGATGTGCACCAGCTGGGACGGAAGTGCAATAACGGTAACTCTAACTTTACAAATGTTCTGCATTAAAAAAAATCCAGGCTTTGTAATAAATATATTGTGAAATTTGGTTGTCTCTGTCGTATGTAAAATGTTAATCTTCATCCATCAGAACCTGATAGTTACAGTTATCTTGTTATACACAGAACTTACCGTTACATGTAAAATGAAGAGAAAATTCGGGATTTTTCCCTCTCGCATTTAATGTTCCGAATGACATTACACTTAATGATGACGCCAGAAAATACCGGGCACTTGCCTTATTGATAATATATAGTGCATATTAGAATACAAAAATAGGAAAAAGGTGACTGGACCCCAGATTTAAAAAGAAAAAAAAAATGGAAAGGGGGGGGGGTCCATACCCCAAGTGCCTGTGGTCACGTGCAGGTCAATATAACGTAGTATTTTTCTAACATTGTTGGATCTCAGCCAAACAGAGAGATGGGAATTTTTCAATCATATAATAAACCTCTTTATAGATTACCATGTATTTAAATGTACCAGACGTGAAAGTAGAATTCATACTGTTCATATTGGTCCAGCCCATGTGACCTCCAACAAACTTTTTTGTGGGGGGGATGCAGCTTTACCAGTGTCCTGAGCTGACCACTAGCATTGCGGTCACTGTAAACTGATTCTTTGCATTTGTTCGATTTAGATTCTAGCCTTTTGCCCTCTGACCAAAGGTAACCAGCCAGTTTTTTTCGTCCTAAGCTGACCAGCCCTTAATATCATGTAAATTTCAGAATTAGTTTCTCTTTGTCCCAGAATGACCAGTATCCACTGATTGGCTGTGTCCTGGAGTGACCAGGATAGATCTACAATGTCCGGTCATGACTTTTTTTACACTCTATATTATCGATAATCACACTGACCGTATTAAAGACACCTGTTTCTGTTAACAATGAAAGTTAATTAATTCGTTAACAATGTCCTCATCTGACCAGTAACAAAGCTTTATGTAGAGGATAGGAGCTGTTCTGCAGCTGCTTCACAAACAGTTTTATAAAAAAAAAATTTAAAGATGCATTAGAAAAATCTCTGATACTTGAAATCCTCAAGAGTTACAGGATAGGATAGAATAGAATTTTCTGCCAAATCAGAACCCAAATAGGCAAAACATAAAACACATTACAAGCAGTGCACAATGTAGTTTTTAGCTCACCTGAGCTGAAAGCTCAAGTGAGCTTTTCTGATCACATTTTGTCTGTAGTCCGTCTGTCCGTCTGTCCGTCTGTCTGTAAACTTTTCACATTTTCGACTTCTTCTCCAGAACCACTGGGCCAATTTCAACCAAACTTGCCACAAAGCATCCTTGGTTGAAGGGGATTCAAGTTTGTTCAAATGAAGGGCCACGCCCTCTTTCAAGGGGAGATAATTAAGAATTAGTGAAAAATGAATAGCATCTTTAAAAAATCTTCTTCTCCAGAACCACAGGGCCAGGAAAGATGAAACTCAAATGGAAGCATCCCCAGGTAGTGTAGATTCAAGTTTGTTCAAATCATGACCCCCGGGGGTAGGGCGGGGCCACAATGGAGGATCAAAGTTTTACATAGAAATATATAGGAAAAATCTTTAAAAATCTTCTTCTCAAGAACAGTAAAGCCATGAAGAGTCATATTTATATGGATGCATTCTCAGGATGTGTAGATTCAAGTTTGTTCAAATCATGACCCCCGGGGGTAGGGCGGGGCCACAATGGAGGATCAAAGTTTTACATAGAAATATATAGGAAAAATCTTTAAAAATCTTCTTCTCAAGAACAGTAAAGCCATGAAGAGCCATATTTATATGGAAGCATCCTCAGGAAGTGTAGATTCAAGTTTGTTCAAATCATGACCCCCGGGGGTAGGGCGGGGCCACAATGGAGGATCAAAGTTTTACATAGAAATATATAGGAAAAATCTTTAAAAATCTTCTTCTCAAGAACAGTAAAGCCATGAAGAGTCATATTTATATGGAAGCATCCCCAGGTAGTGTAGATTCAAGTTTGTTCAAATGATGACCCCCGGGGGTAGGGCGGGGCCACAATGGAGGATCCAAATTTTACTTAGAAATATATAGGAAAAATCTTTAAAAATCTTCTTTTCAAGAACAGTAAAGCCATGAAGAGTCATATTTATATGGAAGCATCCTCAGGATGTGTAGATTCAATTTTGTTCAAATCATGGCTCCTGGGGGTAGGGCGGGACCACAATGAAGGATCAAAGTTTTACATAGAAATATATAGGAAAAATCTTCTTCTCAAGAACAGTAAAGCCATGAAGAGTCATATTTATATGGAAGCATCCTCAGGTAGTGTAGATTCAAGTTTGTTCAAATGATGACCCCCGGGGGTAGGGCGGGGCCACAATGGAGGATCCAAATTTTACTTAGAAATATATAGGAAAAATCTTTAAAAATCTTCTTTTCAAGAACAGTAAAGCCATGAAGAGTCATATTTATATGGAAGCATCCTCAGGATGTGTAGATTCAATTTTGTTCAAATCATGGCCCCTGGGGGTAGGGCGGGACCACAATGAAGGATCAAAGTTTTACATAGAAATATATAGGAAAAATCTTCTTCTCAAGAACAGCAAAGCCATGATGAGTCAAATTTATATGGAAGCATCCTCAGGTAGTGTAGATTCAATTTTGTTCAAATGATGACCCCCGGGGGTAGGGTGGGGCCCAATGGGGGATCGAAAGTTTTACATAAGAACATATAGAAAAAAAAATTTCTTTTCAGGAACAGAAAAGCTATGTTAGTCTTATTGATATGGAAGCATCCTCGGGTAATGTAGATTCAAATTTGTTCAAATGATGACCCCTGAGATGGGGAGGAGCTTCAATGGGGGATCAAATTTTTACAAAGGAAGAAATGGGAAAATTCTTTTAAAATCTTCTCAAGTACAACAAATTCATTTGTTATATTGACATGAAAGCATCATCAGGTAGTTTAAAATTCAACCCCCCCCCCTCCCCGTTCATTACTGAACTGATTTGTGCCTTAGTCTAGCCAGTGTGCTCAGGTGAGCGATGTGGCCCATGGGCCTCTTGTTATTTTTTGAGTCTATAATAGGTTATACATTGGTGATATTTATTTTAAGGGGAAGTGTTGAAACCCAAGGCACTTTTTTTTCTGAAATAAAAGTTTACCCCAATAATATATTTTTATTACAGAAACAAGTGTCTGTAATTGGAACTCTTGAATAGCAATCTATAAATCAAAGTAAATAAAAAACGGTGATTTTTCAACAAAAAAATTAATTCAGAAAGGTAAGTTTGTTTTAAAAAGAGTGCACGTGTTATTTCACCGAAGAAGAGCACGTACATGTCAGTATTAAAGTTGTTTGACAGGCGTCAAAGTCATAAAGTTTGTCTAGGAAAACAATTAGATAATGATTCGATTTTGTTGAGTGAAAATTTCCTAAATTAAAAATGACCAATGAAATAAATGCATGAGAAGCGTGAAGATAACGAACAGTGATCTATCTCATAAAACATAACCTGTGAACAGGGCATAAAACATGGACCCCTGGAAATTTCATAGGTGGGATCAGGAGTAATCATGCCCTGTCGACAGGTCACTCCCGCCTGAGCCCTATATATGTATCAATCAGGTGGAAGAAATAATCTGTAGTTAAATGTACATGTAGTATAAAAACAGTGGCTTAACAACGACCAAATGATAGGTTGTATTTGCAAAGAAGGTCATTATAACTACCATAGAACTTACGAAATTGAGTATCGAATGAGTTGGGAGACATATGGCACCATATTCAGGTTATAGGGGGATATTAATAAATAAATAAGGAAAGTTGACGACGGAAAAGCTGAAGTTATCTCGTTTGTCATATAGTTTAGTTCTTAGTTGGCCCTTATCGTCTATAGTCAGTAAAACATCAAATTTAAAACAGTTATAGATTTTACCAATTGGTGACAAAAGCCGCTTCTGCTCTGCTTAGCCTTTAAAAACCTCTAGCATATTTGTTCTGTGCACATGTATGTCAAAATTTTGGAATTCATGATGAAATAATCACTATCATAGTCCGGTGACATTTTCTTTAAAATTAACAATTCTCTTTCATATGCTGTTTTATTGAAGACATTTACTGAAATTCATCAGTGAATTATACATGTAATACATGTAGTTGTTTTCCCAAACATATGAATTTTTATCATGTGAACAAGATAACGTCTTGTTAGATTTTGGAAACAGTCAATGTCACTTTTCTGCATTGCTGCAAACTTTAGTAATGGGGCGCTGAACATGTCTAAAATTTTATTTTTTCAAATTTTAGGGCATGTTGCTATGGTAACCATGACACATAGCAACAATTTTTACCTGGTAGGAGTTTATGGCATTGTCATATTGTAATTTTTGAATTTACCGGATGATAGTAAATACAAAAATTACAATATACTACCACCCGGTAAATTAAAAAATTACAATATGACAGCATCAAATACTTTTATCATAGCAAGTTTTAAGATGACTCTACTGTTTTTACAAAACTCTTATAATGAGATGTGCATCTTTGGTGCCGTTGCAATGTTAATCTGGTTTTCTATTCAGTTGGAAGGCGGTCTGGGTGTATTCTGTTGATTTTTTAAAAAGTTTTAGGTCTGTAGGAAGTCTCAAGGCCAAATTAATAGTTGCGTAGTTGGAGGTTTAATTAAATATTTTGACATTTCTTATCACGAGTCTTCTTGAAAAAAATATGCCGCCGCGTTTTCGACGATACTTTTATGATATCTAAAGGCATTAAGATGAAATTATTTAGTCTTTTTGAAGAAGTGTAGCAAAGTCGGTCACTGAACAAGGAAGCGTACCGCATTTCATTAAACTTGTAATTTTTTCCCCAACAACATAATGTTTAAAAAAGAACATGACACGTTCATCGATCTATCTTTGTAATGAAAATAAGTCAAATGCTTTTAAAAAGTTTTGTAATATTTTATTTGGTAATTGGTTCGTAGTCCCCCAGAACTTCTCTACGGGACACCAAAATGATGTAGTGCATCCTTTTATCATTTTCAAAATAGCTGCTTTATATTATTTCAAGTAGCCCTATAAAGATGTCTAATTTATTGGCCAATCTGCATCTAGTACGTTGTATTCTCCACAATCAATGGAATACCTTCGCACTATCAGTCCACCCATTTATTTCTCATCCATCACTGGCTCCAACAATGGCGATCTTTCCAGAGCCCTGTCTTCTGCTTCTAACGTAGAGGATCTTCGGCCTAGGGTCACATGACCTCTGGCCAGTCCAGCTGACCTGGCCAGAAAGGCCATGTGATGGGTCACTCCTCGCCGTGCACGCTTTGTTACTGTGTACCAAACACCTGAAGGATAAGATATAAAAAGTCACATCCCATTGTTGTCGAAATTAAAGGATGAGTTTTTGTCTCCGACTGAAAGCTGTCATTGGTTTTTGCTGTACAATGCGGCTGCACTGCTACCGGGCAGGAAATTGATAGGTTTAGCCAAATGCTGGTGTCAAGGGTCTTATGTTTTTATTAAAACCAACTGTTATTAATCTTCAAAATTGACTCATAAGTAGCCAAGAGGAGGGTGTAAAAATGTTCACTACATGCGAACGGTAGTAAAAATACATTTAACTACCTTTCATCTTATGCTCAGTGATAGAAAAACGGCACACTAAATGATAACATTTTGAACTTTTGAAAATAAAACTGGTGTGTTCCCTATTTTTACGATCTGACCAAAGTGTTGGGGAGGATTTGTATACATGTCGGTGATATTTTTATAGGTGGTCAAACAAAAGAAAATATTTCACATTCCATATACAGTGTACTTTTTATGACTGCAAATCAACATGGTTTTATGATATTAGTTGCATCCTTTTAATGAACCACCGAAATTTGGCTATTTAAAAAATATAGAATTTATATTATTCCATTCAATATCAAATGAAAGTTTCTGTTTTATATCTTTTTTGCACTATCAGCAGAAGGTATGAATGATCTGCCATCAGTTCATTTACATTATACAGTGTATTAGGAAGTGCAAAGTATCTGGTAACGTCACAGTGAAATGTTTCCTTGGTCCTTAACATCAAAATATTTACATAGAAAAGATTCGTGAGATCACTTAATTTTATAGTGCTATATATATAATTTTTCAATGGAAGCCTTTTTGAAAATATTGAATTTATCAAGATTCAATTTGATGATTAAGAAAAGAAAGAACCAAACTGGAATTTGATTTATGATTTGATGGTTTATGATTATAACAGAAGAGAGAGCTAGGTTCACTAGATGTGTAACATGGCCGTATTTCTGGACCTTTTATTGACTTGTCATCCAAAATCTAATTTAAAACATTCGTAAAAAATAGAGATTTTAATGCTTTCATGAAAGTTCTGAGAGTCCACGATTGAAACCAACACATTAGAAAAAGAATACTTGAAATATTTTCCACTCATTTCGGTGAACATTTTATTTTTAGAATATTTTTTTTTATAATATTGAAAATGAATATAAGTACTCTTCCAATACTAGAACTCTGCTTTCAGCGAATCCTTACTGATGTCATGTATCTCATATAATTTTACTCCATTTTTCTTTCATTAATAGAACCATTTAATTTCAGATGTACACGCCATAAAATCTTAGACATCGCTTTTTATGACGAGAAAACTATGTCCATGCTATTGGTACAGGACCTTAAAGAGGAACGTCCAGTCCTGGTACAGTTACCACTGACAACGATAGCAGACGACATGTACACGATGGTTAATCAAGAGACAGGAGTGGAAGAAGCCAAAATGTAGCTATACCTTTGATTAATATAGCCTATTTGATTTAAAGGATTCGGAAATCTCTTTCAAAGAAACATGTCAAGAATTTTGAAACTTTTGCCTGAAATCATACGAACTTGCTTCTTAAAAAAAGAAAGAAAGAAAGAAAGAAAGAAAAATCCCCCCCCCCAACCCCACACACAAAGACGTTCAATGGAAGTCTAGTGAATAGACTTTTTGTGGCGTAAAATTTAAACCATGGATACGGCTTAAAGTCATAAAAAGCTAAATATTTTGGAGAAGTTGAGAAAAAATTTTCTTGAGAACACCAATAATTTGTCAAATTATATGTAACATCCTTTAAAAACAAAAGCTTCGAGGCGTAAAATTAATTTCCTGAGAGGCAGTGACTCGGAGGAACAATTTCTTTCCAGTAACACGTTGGATGTTGGCGACAGGCTGGAACCCTCTTGCTGTCGGCGTTTAGACAATATGAGAGCTCACTCTTTTGCAGTTAGTGGTACCAGAAAAACGGCCACAGTAGTAAGTCCTTACACAGCCACTAATGTTTTCTTAGATATGAGTAGTAAGTCCTTACACAGCCACTAATGTTTTCTAAGATATGAGTAGTAAGTCCTTACACAGCCACTAATGTTTTCTTAGATATGAGTAGTAAGTCCTTACACAGCGACTAATGTTTTCTTAGATATGAGTAGTAAGTCCTTACACAGCCACTAATATTTTCTTAGATATGAGTAGTAAGTCCTTACACAGCGACTAATGTTTTCTTAGCTTAACTCAGAGCATGTTTCTGGTTAGAGCAAAGGTGATGTTAAACTTTCGAGTGAAACAATTGTCAGGCATATAGAAGTCCTTACTAGTACATGTTTTACTAGCAGAGAGTCCTTATTTGGATCGACATTTGCTATTTAAAAATTGTTGTCCTTGACAAGTGTAATCTAGAACTTGACTCATTACAAAAAATAGAATTGAATTTGATTTCATGATAGCCTACCTGTTCTACAGAGTTTAGAAAACGTTGAACATCAATTCTTTACTTAAATGAGGGGTAATTGCAAAAGAAGTGCCACACTTTTTTGTAAGCCTGTGTGTTTAATTCGTGTGTCGTCCTAGTGGCATAGAAAATCGCACGTGTAAGTGGGGTTAATCATATTTATCATTTTCTGTGTGGGATCCGTTAAAAATTTAATGCTTCTTGGTCATGTAAAAGGGACACATGAGTAGTCTAACTGGATAGTTGAATATGATTCTCAAATTAAAACCATTATCTTTGTTATTCCTTTAAAGTCCTTTAAAATAGAATCCCTCAAGACGGATTTTTATATAAATCTTGTTAATGAAAATGTGCATGAATGGGATATTTTTGAAAAGTAAATAGATGTGAGACTGAATGTGTTAAGTGACATTTTCCAGTTCGACGAGGACATTATCAATAGACGTTCCACTTTGCGTTAAGATATAAAGTTACAGAGATATGAAGTGTGTTTTTGTATGTAGATTATTTTTTTTCTTCCAGTGTTAAGAAGTATAAGATGATTTCTGTGGGGAATGGTTTCAGATTTCAATTAAATCACACTTACTTTCATTCTCACTTTAGTTGTTTTCGTCACGAAGACGAGTGAGGATTTTCCTGATGGACGCAGAGGAAGAGGACGACGACGAGGAGGAGGCGGAAGAGGAAGGAGACGATACTGGGGATCAATCAGGGGAACTCAACTCCAGCGAGGTCCACGACGGGGAAATGCAGATTGACGAAGCTGGGGACATAGAGGATGAAAACAAGGAAAATACCAGCATTATCAGCACTACAGAATAAGGACTAAAACTGAATCCAGAACTGAAATAGTAGTGATCCGTTGCGCTGAATTTTATAAATGGACAGTTTGTACACAGTTTTTAAATCAACTCCTGAACAACGTTGATTTAATAAAATTAGACTGCATTTCCCCCTTGATAAGTACATAGGGACAAATGTACTTTTGATTAATAAACAATTGAACAATATGAGTTATTCATTTTTTTATGAAGTGAATAAAAAAAGCTTTATGCTGTGTGTGTATCATAGCATATGGGTTCACGTATAAGAACTCGGAACAATAATTTAACTTTCAAATGATTTATTATCCTCCCCCCCCCCCCCGTTTTTTTTGATTGGAACAAATAGAAAGGTAATGCGTTATACACATAGGATCTGCATGATATTTTAACTTTCCCCAATTTATAGATCAGAAAATTTTAAGTTCACCCAAAATTAATGTTTCTGTTCTTTTCGTGACCTATCGTACGATAACTATTACAGCTCTTCCAATTTTTTTTATTATTGGTATTCACTGGATCGTGAAACTCAAAAATTAGAGAACAAGTCTGTATTTTAATCAGGATCTAAAAAAATTGTAGGTAGTGATCACAAGTCCCATATTTCCTTTTATGGATCACAAAGTAAATCTGGCCGTCGTCGGCGTCTGTTCATGAATTTTATTCTGCCAATTTAAAGGAAAAAAAAACTTTTTAAAGTAAGAAATAAACACGTGGGCTTTCTTTTCTTATACACATTCCCGTCAAAATTTTCCCTCCAGATTTTATCATGAAAATTGTCATGATTATGTAATAACGTTTATTTTTTCAATGCAATCTTCAGCTAGATTCTATTTGCTGGCACGCTTTCACCTGGCGTGTAGATTTCCTGTTGTTTTTTGCGGAGCAGGTGTCTGTTCAAAAAAAAAGTTGTTGACTAAAGAAGCGCGAAAGTGTCGCGTGCTATAATGCAGTTGGAGATGAAACTCGATACCAAAGGCTGGACCGTGTTGGGCAATATATCTGGTATACAATACGCAATTATTTCTCATATGACACTTTCCTTATAAGGTGATCACTTTTACAAACATAAATCACCGGTGTTCTAGATTTAGTCAAATTTCAGTTGGCAGTAAATGACGTCGAGTCCTACGTCTCTGGCCTTTTATCGAAACCACACCATGCAGGTGGATCTAATCAATTAAGTTCCGGTTCTATTTATACTTTTTTGATGTATTTGGTACTAAGTATGTTCGAATATGTAGTATAAATAATCTGAGGCTGTAAACGTGGACATAAAGAATGGACATCTTTGGAGTCTTGCGTGGAGGTGAACCAAGGAGGCCCTGGATGGTCATAGGTGTTTCCCACAAGTATTATACATATGTTATTGCTATGAAACTGTCATCGGTGAAACCCACACGTCTAATCCTGTCAATGCATATAGAAAAGAATACATTTATACTCGTTTTGTTCTTTTTTTTTTTTGAACCTTTGAACAAGATGTCATATTTACAGTGTACATGTATCAGTAAACACAACATTTACAATAGGTTGTCATATTGCAATTTTGTATTTACTGCCACCCCGTAAATATTACCTTGAAATCACTGATTTCATGGGGGATTTCAAGAGACCAACGAAGTTATGTCCTCCATAAGTGTAAAATTTTGAATATGTAACAACTCAGCACTTCTTCAACCGCGAGATCAAATCCCTTTGAACCAATGTTTTTCTCAAACCTCAAAATTCGACCCATCGAAAATATATGATTTTACAGTTTTAAAAAATAACTATATGACAAAATCCATTTTATGATTTATTTTTTGTTTCGCTCCCTGTATTTAAAAAAATACTATATATAAAAAGATAAATAAATAATTAAATGAAAATTCTCGAATTCTGTTGTTAAAATGCATCAAATCAGAATTACATGTACGTATAATAGAAGTAAAATTCTATTTAATATTTCTTTATTTACATGTCGAATTACGAAATTGTACGTTAAAAATTGGGTTTCTCATATATACTTCATCAATGTATCGATGCACTTGCGGTTTTTTGTGTAAATATTTGATTTAATTTTCAATAAAATTATAAATTTTCCTTACGTCTGCACTAGGTTGAACCATTGGACTATTAAAAATTATTTTTTTTTTAAGTTGCAGAGTAATACAGAAATGATACTACAGAAAAAAAAGTAAACCAATAACTTTCTAGGTGTTCTGTTAACTCAACAGTATTTGTGTTCAAATCTTCATGGGTGTTAAAAAAGTCAAAGGTAAAATAACCTTATTCAGTGCATTTTTATGGTTACTGTATCACATGGAAGGAGAATATACCCGCTTCTTCTGTCGTGATTAAAATCTAATATTACCTCCAATCTGTGCAAAATGTCCCCCTCCCCTGTATTTCTGCACAAATCCCCATTGTCTTCAGTGTTAGAAATAACACGCCATAAAAAGCAAATTCAGGACTCTCGTTTCATTTTGCACCGAGAAAAAAAGTTTTTATACCAAATGTTTTATATTAGGTATCAGGCATGCTTTACCCTCGGCTTTGATTGAAATGGGATTAATTTGACCACCTATACGGGTTCCATTTCTCTTTCTCATCTCGTATAAAGAGGATCGGAGTTTGAACAAACCTAGTAATCAGTCTTTTATTTTCAAACCGTATGCCAGAGAGAATAATATACAGTTTCAAGTTCCAATTTACATATAATCAATGCAACAGTTAATTATGTTAGCCATTGGGTGCAACGGAAGGAAAAAGATATTCCTACAAAGGGTGTAGTTGCTTGAAAATCGGTTTTCTGAGCACCTTTTTTTTAATGGAACGTAAAGAAAAAATATCAAAAAATGTTTAATTTTTAAAGAAAAAAACTATATTCATTTAGCTAATTGATCAGTACTGAATTTTGCACCTAAAGATAATTATTCATTGTTATCAAATATTATTAAAACATAAATTAAAAGTAACATAAATTATCGGCTTTTATTTTAATTTTAAATAATTGATTATCAACAATACAACTTGGTTGTTATGGTTACTAAGCAGTAAAGGTGGCAACAATAGAGAAAGGACAAGGTATGGTAAAAGCCGAATCTAGCCCCTTATATGATGTAAAAATCAGAACACAGTTAAAATTGTGATAGTTTGTAGATAAGAACTTAAAATGATGCTTGTTTTAAACCAGCACTAATTTTGATTCAAAGCTTACACGCAGGCCACAAGAGGTTGCAGAAGTAGGACATTTTCCCGAATTTCCTCAATTCTGGTGAAATTTCGTCAAATTTGAGATACTTTTCACTTTGGGAAACATAGAGCACAAGCTTGCCTATCTGAGATTTTTATACATAAGATGCATCTGATACTAGTGTATGAAATATATAAATTTGGTAGATAGGCAAGCTTGTGCTCTATGTTTTCTGAAACAAAATGTGCTGTAAAATCGATGAAAATTTGCATAAAAATGAGAAAATTCGGAAATTGACATATTTTCTGACCTTCCTGCGACCTCTGTGTAACCCATAACTTAGAACCAATACTCATTTTGTG
Source organism: Saccostrea echinata (assembly GCF_033153115.1). Lineage (NCBI taxonomy): Eukaryota > Metazoa > Mollusca > Bivalvia > Ostreida > Ostreidae > Saccostrea > Saccostrea echinata. The sequence continues at coordinate 29,509,735 of NW_026889765.1, read as the reverse complement.
GCAGGGGTAGCAACAGGTTTCTAGTGATAAACTGTTGCATCGTTCTAAAAAGACACTCCAAACCAGGGGCCAAAAAGGGGTCTTAGCCTATCTTGTCCTTTCAACATTTCTAAGCATCATGTAATTACTTTTCGCATTTAGATTGAACCTCGTTGAAAGCTAGTTAAATGATTATTAATAACTGTTAAAAAAGTATGGGTAATTTTCTTAAAAGGAAACAACGGAGAAGCTACTATATATTCATCCTTTTTACTCAATTTTTTTTAGTGTATTTTATTAGACACCAATATACCCCTTATAAAGAGGTATTAATTTTCAAAGAATCATGAATCATTTGTTGATGCTAGCCTCTAAATGATTTTAATTTTTTTTACCTATTTCTTTTTCTGTGTATATATATATATATATATATATATATATATATATATATATATATATATATATATATATATATATATATATATATATATATATATATATATATATATATATATTTATATATTAGAAATATATATTTTCAATAATATATTTTCAGAAAAGAATTTAATTTTTGAAGATTCATGAGAACATGAACTACGACGCTTCACGCCGGGATATTTCATGTACCTCACGAATTATCAAAAATTAGAATTTATATTTACATTTTTTTCTGCACAAGTTACGTCATTCAACTATCATTCATAAAGCTAAACAGTTTGCACTATAGTTTTGACGTTATGTATGGTATTATGACGTAACAATGGATATATTCATGCTCATCCATGGTAGTTCATGAGAAAATGAACAGCCTTCTAATTTGCAAAGAATCTTTAGGAAAAACATTTGGAAATCTAAATATATATAACAAAACATTTATTGAATGAGTTCTCTGGCAAAATGCAATTTGTCCAACCCTCAAATCAAACTGTTGTTTTCGGCTTAGCGGCCTCAAGCAAACAGCTTGATTCTCGGATTCGACAAAACACATGTTGCCTCGAAACCCAATAAATGTTTGATAGTTACGTGAACTGATATCAGTCCCAGAGAGTCTTTTCAACCGTCACTCATAGTCAGTTAAATGCTTGTTGAAAGCATTTCGTCGTCTGAAATCTATTATGGAGATCTTTTTGTGTGTTTATATATCATTTTATGCATCTATAAAATCATTTTCTCAAAGTCCTATAGATGATCTTCATCTGACCATAACTGCATATATTCCGAAGTAGTTATGAAAACAAAGTCCAATTTAAATTATTCAAACGTTCTATCCTAATGATTGTGTGAGAAAGTTATGATTTAAATGTGAATTTGAATTATTCAGTGTAAATTTTATTTCCATGTTGCTGATTGCTATCAAGGAAAAGAATTAAATACAACATGGAATTAAATGTAGGTAATGGCGGGGAAAACGTTCATGAGAGTGGGGCCATAGATGTGGTCCCCTTCGCTACAGTGATCACAAAAAAATAATTTGACGATCAGATAGCGAGTGATTGAGACATGAAGATATTATCGGAGTCCCACGAAAGGGAAACTTCTCATATCGCTTCATCTCCCGAAACAGTAATATTGATATGAAACATAATTATCCCAACTAAAGCCAAAAATGATGGCTTCATTACTTTCATTGTCAATAAATTATTATTGTCTGGAAGATATAGAAAATATACAGGTGTTCAAGACTTGTAAGTTCATGGAAAATGTCAATTGTTTCATGTCTTGAAAACTCAGGCAAAACAGAAAGCAATTTCAGCCAATTGACGATTGTGGATCATTTCATGATCCATATTACATGTATTTATACAATGCACTAAGTATTTTATTGTTTTGTACCATATGTATTGAAAGTAAAATGTATTCCTAAGATTTCATCGGGGTGACTTCACAACAGTCATATGCCATGAACAGACCGTATATGGTCATTTCAGAAACGAAAAAAAATTGTATTTTAGTTGGTTAAATGGAATAAATAATCATGATACACTAAATAATTTAGTAATCTAAGGTTCTGAGTTAACGAACTTCGTTGTAAACGTGTATCAAGGACATCATCCAAAGGAAGAAGACAAGATGAGTAACAATCAAAGTACTGAAAGTACTGAAAGCCGGGCTTTAATTATTCGAGTATATTATCTATTCCGAAATTAGTACACATTTAAAAATCTTTCTTTCTGGCCATTGATATTTTACAGGTAGAGTTTGTAGGATTATGATTAACAATAACCCATCTACCAATATTAAAATTAATGGTCCAGAACCCAACGGTTTAGAATCAAGATAGGACTTAGTTGGTCATATTTTTAATGAAAATACATTTATACCTTTCTGAAAATTAAGCTCACAATGGGTATACATGGTGACAGTGCACTTTGAGTGGTTTTGCTGATTAATACAGCTCACAATGGGTATACATGGTGACAGTGCACTTTGAGTGGTTTTGCTGATTAATACAGGCACATAGTATCGGGGGGAGCTATGGGCGTCACCATTTTTCAAACATAAACTTTACAACGGAAAATGAACATTGAAAGGTTGATTGACTCTTTGCAATCGAATTTAAATTAGACTTCTTATCTCACTCTTCGTAAATTTACCGGGTATTTGTCACGAGCGACTGACAGGTTTACTAAAAGCAAAATGGATGGTCTATCGTTAATTAGATTGTACCCTTCATTTTGCTGTAGCATATTAAAATTACGGTAATTTGGTAATGTATTAATAAAATTCGAAATGTGAACGTAAGTTGGAACCCAACCCTACCCCTTCTTGCAAGGAATAGGGCAGTTTTCCTTTTTTTTCTTCTTTAAAAAAGATCTACATGCCTGTATTTATCAGTGAAAAATATTCTTTATTTCTGGACCTCTAGGAAACCAGCTACACGGAATTGATAATTATCTATTTTTATGACATGAATTCATGTATGAGTCTAGTTCTAGTTCCATGTTTGACCAAAATGGTCATTGCCTGAGAAAATCATGATATATTCATGTCTTTATGGCTTGTTCATAGTCGGCTCTTCATTCTGAACAGGAAATTTTGAAGCAAAGACTAACCAACGATTTCTAAAAATATTGTGTTATACTTAGATAAAGACTAATAAACATTTTTATATGTTGTATTTTTTTTAAATTATTTATTTACATGAACGACTTTTTTATTTCCCAGCACCATTGGGAGCTTGTATGTGTTTTTAGACACTTTTTATTGAAAAGCGCGCGCACGCTCAATATACTGCGAAGTGGTCTGGGAGCACATGCGAGATAAATCCAAGTGGAGAAGTCTCCACAAAATTTTCACAAAACAAAGCATGTAGCTTTCGTCAAAAAATTTATCAGAATTTGTAAGCAAAGAAATTTTCAATGCTTAATTGATTGATCATTTATGGATATAAATAATCAATATATACATACACATATTCACATGAAATTTCTATATTTACATTTTTATTTATTTCATATTACATGCTCACAGAATATAAATCTTTAACCCAGTCATCTAAATTAAAAGTTTTTAATAAAAATATTAACCAAATGGAATTGCATTGTAAACTTTATTTAAATCACCTTTACACAAGATATTAACCATCATAACGATTTTTGTTCGAAATTATATTTAAAAGGAGAAAGTTATGTTAATTGCATTCAGAATTATTGAAGCAATACCGTATTTTCAAACCCTTTTCTTTAAACGCATTCAAATTTTAATTTATTAGAGTAATATATTAAAATCATTGCCAGTATTACAACTGTAAGAATAATCCTGGGAATATTTACATACAAACATCATTATAATTCTAACATAGGAAAATATTTTTTTTAATTCCAATCTTTTAAAAATGTTCAAATCTAAGGAAATTCAACGTTCAGGCCTCTCCATAAAAATCTGAATTCAAAGATGAACAAGTCCAAGATTGCTCTTAATATATAACGAAATGCTTAAATGCAAGTAAATTAATTTTCGCTCTCTTTTTTAAAGTGTCAGCTTTTTAAAAAGACAACTCAATCATAAGATATAATTTACATGTCAAGAAATAATTTCATGGTAGACTTTGAAAATAAAATTTCTCTGAATTTCTTTTCAATTTAAATGTTTTAGCTGAACTTTCTTACATGGTCATTGTCAAGAATTTCAAAATACTAGGTAATCATTTAACATACATGTGCAGATATTTTATGATTTTAAAATTTAATAAATTATACATGTATTTCCAAGGATTTCTCGCATATTTTCTATTCAATAAGAATTTTTTCTCATAACTTAAAATTGACCTAGCAATTCAGTCTTAGAATAGTTAAAGTAATGCACATATTTTTAGAGATATTCTTTTAGTTCAAACAAACAGTACTTTTATCGCCAACTACATGTAGATACACTGATACATTGAAAAGCGACTTCAGGCATAACTCATATTAATTCTTCAAATTCTTATCTACTTATCCACTTATCTATTATTTTGATAAAAAATAAAACAGAGAATATAACCACTCGCACAGCATCGACGAAAACGATGTGAAATTCTTCAACAATTCAATATAGAAACATGTTGAAAAGCCCGCGCTATTGAAAATAGTTCGCTTACAATATGCATTCAGTATAACGTAGCGCATGTACACAAATTGTTACATGTATATCACGATTATCCTAATAAAGTAAATATCTAATTCCTCTTTCAATTTAATTTTCAAACAAAAATATTGATCAATTAACATTTCCAAAGATTGAGATGTTAAAAATATTTGTTTAAGTACCGTATCATCTCTCATTGTGACTATTTTGTTTATCGGAAGCGTCTGCTTTGACGCTGTTCGGCTTTTTGTTTACTTTTCTAAACTGTGCTATTTATAGTAAGGCAGTCGATCGGGATGCCTACAGCCAGGACTTTGCTTTCAGCAAAGCCCGGCTAAAAATGGCAAGAACATAGCAGCGTAGCGTTTGCAAGGATTTGCAAAAATCGCATATTTAGAAAAAAACAAACAAAAAAAAAACTACATGGTAATATTTTTGCCGTGATATACATAGGTCTAGCTCCAGGACCATGAACTGAGAAAATTTAGTTGAAGATCTAGATTTTTATATTTCAATCATGTTTAAAAAGTTGCAAGTTTGCAAAATATTCAGATACAACAAAAACCAAAAAAAGTAGATTTTTTCATTGTCAACATTATTTCAAATGTTACAATACTGTGAAATTTTGACTGCTGGGGCCCGTTTTACAAAAGAACTTACGACTAAGTCCAAAATTGAACTTCGCTTATAACTTTCTGATTTACATCTAATTGAAAATGGTTTTAATCTTTTTCTTTTACCCTAGCAATTTTAAACAGAATGATTGATTTTGCAAAATTTTAAAAACAACTTAAAAGTTTTTGGTCTTAGTCGTAAGTTGTTTTGTAAAACAGGCCCCTGGTCTTGGAGCTTGACCTCTGAATTACTGCCCACTCCCCGATGTCTTGATGCATTTGAACAAGGGACCAATGGGCCACAACGTTCATCCGAGTCACCTTAATCTTGCTGTTTTTTTTTTCTAATGAGTTTTTTGAAAATTTTTCTGCAAGTATTCCCATAAAAAATTTTGACCCAATGTTGTGCCCCGAACTTAGTCTCAAGAGGTTTTTTAACCGTACTTGAATCAACACAGCACTGAGATGCATCAATATCACTATGACGAACGAGGATATGCTGTTATGGGAAAATTTATAACCGATATTTAAATATGTTTTTATTTAATATGCTAGTATTTTTGAAATATTAAGGCCTAATATATTTAATGTAAAAGTCGATCTCCAGTTTTAGCCCCACCCTAACCCCATGGTCCATAATTTGATTAAAAAAAAAAAAAAAAAAAAAAAAAAAAAAACAAACAAACAAGCAACTTAGACGTTTTTGCATATTAATTAAATGCAGTGTGGCGCATGGATTTGTTCCTATTGATATTTTTGTAAAACTTTGATCAACTATTGTAGCCCCATCTTGCCAAAATGGCTATGATTTGATCAAACATGAATTGACACTAGCTCAGGATGCTTGCATATTAATATGTCTAATCATGGCCTTGATGTTCTTTGGTAGATTTTTTAAAAAATCTTATATACTCCCATGCTAAAACGTTATCTTTTGTGGCCCCCATCCTAGCCGCGGGGGCATAATTTGATCAAACCTATATCAACAATATCTTCTTGAGCAGAGCCATGCTTACTTATATCAATATGCAACCATCCTCAGGTATTGTCGAATCTTCACTTTCTGAGGAAACTTGCATTTTATGACTAGTCATGGCCTTGTTGTTCTTGAGGAGATTTTCTCAGATTTCTTGTTTTATAATCCCATGTAAAACTTTGTTTTCCCTTTCTGACCCCACTCTACCCGGGGGCCATGATTTGAATAAACGTGAATCTACATTACCCTATGATGCTTGCATATAGATATGAATAATCATGGTCTTATTTTTCTTGAGAAAAAGATTCTTAATGATTTCATATATATTTCCATATGTAAAACTTTGATCTCCTATGGTGGACCCTAGCCATCCTACACGTATCTAGCCCCAGGGACCATATGATTTAACAAACTTGAATCGACGCTACCAGAAGATGATTGCATATTAATAGGAATAATCTTTGGCTTATTCTTGAGAAGAAGATTTTAAAAGATTTTTTCGTATATTTTCCTATGTAACAACAACAAAAAAAAATTGATCACCTATCATGGCCCCACCCTATCCCCGGGGGCCATGATTTAAACAAACTGGAATCTACATTAAGTGCCATCTTTTCTGACGACCCAGTGGTTCTTGAAAAGAAGACTTTTAAAGATGCCACCAAATTTTCATTAATTCTTAATTTATCTCCCTTGAAAAGGATGTTGTTCTTTCACTTGAATTCCATTCACCCAAGGATGCTTTGTGGCAGTTTTTGTTGAAATTGGCCTGGTGGTGAAGTTGAAAATGTGCAAAGTTTACTGACTGATCGATAGCTAGAAGGACGCTTGACAAAATGTGATCAGAAAAGCTCACTTCAGCTTTCAGTTCAGGTGAGCCAAAAGCCAAGTGTTTTCTTCTTAATCATGTATAGGCTTTAATAATTAAAAAAATGAGAACAACAGTTTAAGAATAATTTGTTGAATTGCGTTTAAGCCATCTTTAGCACTTATTTTCAATATTATTTTAATTGAGATATTTGTCTCAAAGATATACTGCATAGAAATTAAAGGTAGCCTTATGAGACAAAAGGAAATCACCATTCGAATACGTCTGAGAGATGCATGTATATTCCCTTTTCAAAATAAAATCTATCATTAGAATATATATATGCGTGTTTCTGCTATTTTTGACAAACAGATTGCATTAAGAAAATAATGTAAAATATAACTTGCATATTTAAAGACTAAATTATAATTATAAACACAATTAAAAACATTATAATTCTTAAGAAATTGTACTTGTAGGAATCTATCGTTTGAATTACGTGTGTTATACCACAGCTTGTGAGAGATAAACACTGGATGGCAAGCTGTCGCACTCTGGATGTCAATGAAACTTGTCCTATATCTTAAAATAAATCATTAAAGGTGTCAATTAACACTGAATCGTTCGTATGATTATAACAAAAGAAAAAATAAAACATTCCTCCGAAATTGGATATACAATGATCCTGTTTTGTATATGGTTTATATATCGAGGTTAAGAAGAAATATTTCAAGGGTACATGTGCACTAACACTGAATGCAACTACCAGCAGCAGAATAAACAGTAGGAAATCGTCTACATTTAGCAGAGAAACCCTAGCCCTAGAGAGGCAGTAAATCAAAAAATAACACAGATGCTTTTGAAAGGTAGATAGGATATTTCGTCACTTTAGGTGATAACTAACATTGTTGGAACATAATGATATTGGACCAGTATTATAATGTTTGTGGTTCGTACACAATATTATTATATATAGAGAGAGCAAATGATAGCAGTCAATAGTAAATATAATAAATATAGCATAAACACAGCCATCGTGATCTATTGCTAATCGTAAAGACAGAATGCAAATAGAGTATAAGAAATTATTTGTGGCAAATAATTTTCAGCAGGGGAAAATTAAAAAAAAAAAACCCAAACATTTATAACGCCATTTTTTTAACATTACGAGTTTTAGAGAAAAATTAAAGATAAGATTTAATTAATAAAATATTCATGCATGTACAGATGATATTTTTAGCATTCAAGCAAAAAATAAATTGATATCAATTTTAACTCTAATTTGTTTATTGTCAGAGTTCCTGTTATAGAAAACATTGTACAGAATGGGGTCTTGTGAGTATTCTATTTATTATTGCCTTTGTTAACACTTTAACATCACAACAGACAAAATACAGTTCAGATTTAATGGTGTGTCATCCATTATAGCTGTGTAAGAAAATTACTTCCAACAGAGATGAAAAGTTGACAAACAACCATTATCCATTTATTGTCCAACAATACTATAGATTGTCCTGTTACAGTGCCTTAACACCCCGCCATTCGTCCTCTGATAGAAGGCAAGAACAGTCTATAGACCGGTGTCATTCTGACAGCTTCACGGTGACAAGGGGAGGGATCGACAAATTTAACCTTCCTGGTCAAATGTCACCCCCTAATACATCAACAAATTAAATTTCTTTTACTCCAATTATATTCATGCAGATGTCTTAGCGTAATTTTGTATATTATTTAATAAAAACATCTTAGTATTGACCTATAAAAATCAAATGTAGAATATCGGCCAGAAAAGAGTTCATACTTTATTACCCGTATCTAAACATTCTAACATCCCCTATCAACTGTTAGTCTATAAACTAATTTTAGAAAAAAGCGTGATGTGAAACAGTCATGTATTAAAAAGTGAATAATTAGCAGTATTCGTTATTTTTTTTTAATTTGTGTCCACTCTTTGGATATACCTCTGTTTCCCATTCAAACACTCCCAATGGAGACAATGGCGGCTGTCATCTTATTAATGTTTTGTGTGCTGTTTTTTGCCTTGTTGACGTGTATTTTCTGCTTCATAAGAACTAGATATAAAAATCGGGAAGCGTTTGTAGAAGGAAGGGAACAGTATTCATTTTCAAAAGGTATGCATGTACATGTGAATGATTTGCAATTTCATGAAATTTAAGTAACGTAGGTAATAATTTTAGAACATTAGAACTAAATTGAATTATTTTATCCAGTTACAGAGTTGACAAATGAAGGCGAAGGGCAATCTCAAGTCTGACAATGTCTGATCGACAACCAAATTGTACTGCGTGAATTCTGTGTATAACCAAGGCAAAAGTTTGAAGGAACAAAAATTAAATGGATATAGTCATCTATTTTGTGTTTTAGGATGTATGTCTAGTTTAATAATCATTAAAACGAAACTATGCTATGTCGTTTGTCTCTTTGTGAAGCTCGTGTGTGAGGTACAAGAAGCAGTGTGCTCTATGGAAAAAGCTACCCAAGTGTAGTGAAGAACTAAGGAGGCAACAAAAATAGTAATTTACTCAGGAGCATTTAAAGAGGGCACACAGTTCATCAAAATGTCATGTAAAATACTGGGAATTATAATGAAAGGTTACCAGTAAATGGTGATAGTTACACTAAGGGGAAAATTAGAGACTGTGCTCTCATTTCCTTATTATCGTCTGCATTCATTTCAACGGGTCCTTTTTCAGGAGCTGCTTTGTTTGCAAGAAATTTTATTTACAGTCAGACAGGAGGTCAAGTGAATGTCATAGATCATTAAAATGAAATTTGATTATGGTTTTCACCTTTTTGTTAAATTGGCCCTCTGTAATGAGGTGGACGTGTATTCCGGTGTACTTGTGCGTTTGTTCTATAAAAATTGGTCATTGAAAAAGTAAAATTGTTAAAAATATTCGTATTCCTTCATTTACGAGTATCTTATTAGACGTGTAAATCATTCGGGTACAAAGAAAAAATTAGTTGGTAAAAGTTTTATTTAAAACTGTACTGTTACAACGCAAAATGTAGTAACGATACAAAATGTAATAAATTCGGAATATTACATAAAGCGCTATTACATATAAAAACGCAGAATTTAATAATCCAAAATGTAATAAGACACATTTTGGATTATAGCATTTTGCGTTATTTTATTTGCGTCGAGATTAACGCAAAATGTAATAAAATACCTTCTGAATTGTTACATGTTGCATTATTAAATTCAGCAACGCAAAATGTAATAACGCACTTTTTGGTTTTAATACTAAGATTTACATATCATTGTTGATTGATTTAAATAATAATTCTTCATATTTCAAAAAGAATGTCAATAGGATATGGTAAAAAAAAAAAGATTTATATATATAAATATATTAACATCTTGTGTTCCTAATATTCTATGCCGAGATGCACTCAAAAATGGTATTAACAAAAAATTAAATAATCACCCGTATTACGGGAGGTAAACAGTATATCCTCCAAAATTCAGGGAGAAACCATTTCCCGAGGTGCTACCAGAAACTCTTTAACAACGCGAAATGTAGAACTATTGGAAAATAAACTTATTCGATTTATATAAAAACCATTCTGAGGTACATGTATAATTCAAAACAAGAAAACTTTAAAAATTGTGAAAATATGGTTATCATTCTGTTAAGTCAACAAACAACAAACAACAATTTTAACAGAAAAAGTATTGATAAAGGTACATCGACAGGAAAATTGAAAAATTTGGGAATGGGGGTGAAATTTGCATTAAGAAAACTTTATTGATAGCAATAATTTATATTTTCTACATTTAATTGTGGAGATAAAAGCGATTATTACATTTTGAGCTATTACATTTTGTCTCCTAATAAACTTTTGTCAGATCACGAATAATATATATCAACAGAAAATGTTATACTACTTTGGGAAAAGGACAAAAAATTAAGGAATGTTTATGTATGAAAGTCAATTATCATATTTCATTACATTTTGCGTCTAGAGGAACGCAAAATGTAATAAAGCAAAATAGAATAAACTTTTTGGTTCTTGTTAACGCAAAACATCACGCCGGAAAATGACAAAATACATTCATAAAAGAGACTGAAATAGAAAGAAGTGGGTTTTTATTGAAGCAATCATATTTCCTTAACTCGAGTGGCGGGTATTTGATTACTTGATTAAAGATATAAACAACCGTTATTACATTTTGCGTTAATCTCAGCGCAAAAAGTAATACTGCAAAGTGTAATTATCCAAAAAAGTGTTATTACATTTCATATTATTACATTGATCTCGATGCAAATTGTAATAACACAAAATGTAATAATTCGAGTTTATTACATTTGGGTCGTTATTACGTTTTGCACTGTAACACTGCAGCAACTATTATCTAAACTATGACGTGTGATTAACATGTCATTTGCTTTAAATAAGAAAATTAAAGCTTTTTCAGTCCATTAAGCCTGGTCTTAGAAGGTATGAATTCTCACAATTTTGGTAAAAGATTGATTGCTTTTTTCGGTACACGTTTTGTTTAAAAAGTATTAAGTTTTAGCAGGTTTGTTCCAAACTCCTTTGAACTCAAGGGGTGGTGAAGTGAAATTTGGCATTGCGCTCGCCTTGTTCGCCCATCCTCTTTACATTTTTTTTGGTTTCCCTTCACTCAAAGAGGGTATTTATCGACGTTAGTCATAAGTACCCCGTTTGTTTCAGGGAATATAGTGAAAGTAATTAAACATTAAGAACGACGAACGAAGGACAAAAACGGAAACTAATAGGCCATTTTACAGTTCAGGTGTCCTTAAGTTGAAATATCACGCCCTCTATTTTCTTTTCTTTTTTATTGTAAGAATGTATAAAACTGTTTCTGAGAATGTTTGCATCTGTCACACCTTTAATCATATTGATTTTGGATATAATTTTCTGCGACAAAATGTAAACTGGCAAAGTAGTAATTAAACTGTTTTATATAAGGTATATAACTAACGGCCAGAAAACGCCAGTATGGCGGGAAATAGTATGTTTTACTTCTCGAATACAAGTTTCTTTTGCTATTAAGCAAATATTTGAAAAATCACAAGAAGGTGTAAATGCATTTGGGATCAGAAATAGACATCATTGTTAAGGCACTGTTGGGTTCAACCCCCTTTACTAGACAGCAATTTACAAATTGTTCTTCACACAATGGTGTGTGCAAAGTGCTCAGTTGCATAATGGAATCGCTTGCAACTCGATATAACGAGAAGAAATTATCCTATAAAAACCTTGTCAAGATTTTTTTGTGAATGCAGAATGAAAGGGCGGTTTTTGTAAGAAACAGTAGAAAGGCCTCGGAGGCAGGTGTTCAAATATACCAGTTGTCTTATTGTAAAAACTCCAGAAAAAAAAGAAAAACTTGAAGAGGTAAGAAGAGGAGGAAGGAAGACTTACAATTCTGCAGTGATATTATTTCTTATTTGGTCACGGGATAAATAGAATTAAGCAGAAAGAAATACCGATTAATTCTCTTATCAGCCTGATGCCTAGCCCTTTATTACCATTTAATCTCATAATTTTATGACGAAGAAATGATGCTTTACAATAAAATCTTAATATGTCTGCACTTAATAAATTTAAGTCTTATCAGGGGATTTACAATAGACAGGAGAAATAGGAAGTTTGACGAAATGGGGCGAGGAATAACACAGAGGTTCACCATATCACGTGACCTTAAGCAAATAGTACCCTAAAAGGTAGCTATGAAAATATCTCTTTAGTTCTAAATAAATGCTGTTCTGTACATCTGTTAAAAGTAAATTTAAGAGTTTAATGTAAAAGGTTTTTGTTTATTTGAGTTGTGCAAGGACGAACCATTAAGTTCTGTCTGAGCTAAACGTCAATTACTATAGGGTGTTTTTTTTTTTTAAATATATCGAACGAAGACAGAGATTTCTTTTCTAAATCTGGCTGGAGGGATTTTAATATTGTACATGATAAGGCCATTTACTTCAAAGTTTCCAAAGTAACGTGGTGGATTTTTGTTAAATCCAGATTACGAAGGACCGTGTATTAAAATAAACAACGTCAATCTCAAAGCAGATGTCGCAAAAGATTTTACACCCTTAAAATGATCATAGGAAAGAATGATTTAAAAGTGTTTTTAAAAAATTCAAACATCATCTAGATTTTCTTGTTTTAGGCATAAATGAAAAAGATCCAGTCATTTTGTAAGTTATGCAAGATCTTAATATTTTATCCATAGTTTGCCCTTTAATCTAACATGATTTCACAAGCATTTTACCGTAACATTACACGTTCTTCTTTTGTGTTACAAAGAAATGACAGCAATCAAACAATTGAAGCACACACAATTGCTGAATAAAATATCAATTTAAGATTTCTGCAGCGGTTCTCAAGTATCGGTATCATATATTTTATCTGTCAGCCTGGTCTTCCCACTTATTTTCCTCACAGCGGGAAAAATTAATGGCTGCTTTTTTATATTGTCGTTGAAAACATATACAATAACAAAACCTTTTTGAGAAATATTTAATTTCGAAGCGGCAGTTAACAGTCTTGCTGTTTTCTTGAGTGTTACAAAATGTACCCCTGCTCCACTTCCCCAGGAATTCTGGCCTTATGAGCATAGAAAAAAAATGCAGAAAAATGATGCATTATATTAATTTTCAAATATATATTAACGCTTAAGAAATGCATTGTTTTATCTATGATAACAGTTTACTGAAGATAATCTTTTAAGCATTTTTAAATGAAAAGAAGTACCATGAAAATAAGACCCATAATTTTATTACGTAAACAGATTGCAGCTCCTATATACTAACAGTGGAAATGGGGAACTTTTATAAGATTTGCAGCTTTGTGGTTTATAGTTAGTTAGGATTCAATAATCACTCCGCAGGAAAACGAACTGTGGTAGTGATCCTCGTAAATGGCAATTACAACCAGTCAACCAATCAAAATATGAATAAACATAATGTATGCTGTTGGGCACACTCTAGTAGGCGGGGCTTAAATTAAAAGGTACAACTTAGACGTAGGAAAAACCAAAATACCAAAGTCAGATCACTTTGGCACGTGGAATAGTCCACTGGCGGAAGATCTGATCGCGTGGCATTGACGTCATCAAGGCACGAGGCAGGAGAAAGTAAACCTATCTACATTCAGCATGCAAAGTGTTATCTAAAAAACCACTATGGATTATCTGAAAATATATTTGATGTTTCTCTTATATGTGTTGACTTCATGTAGCAAAACGGTAAGTGGTTAGTCATTTTGAAGAAGGAAAATTTTTATTCAGAAAGAAAATACTTCCTTTATCCGAGGATTTAACTGTGATAAGCATACTTTGAAACTGATACTTAACTTAGCTTTCTTTTTTTTCAGATTCCTATTCCATCTTTCAGTAAGCTATTAAATCACTATCCAGGTTATAAACATTTTGGAGGACGCTTTTCCCACAAAAGAATCGTTCATACTATAGGATGTAATAAAACAGACCTCTTACACGATACCAGCGCGCTGCGTATGTCTTTTACATTTAATAAGATAGGAGGTGTATACTCCATTGGGTATACTCCTATCCATTTATCTAAACACGGCAAAGACAGTGTATCTGGAAGAAACAATCTGCAATATTTGTTTCATCCTTTAGCTTTTGGACCGTACATGGCAGACAAGTATGGATACCCCAGTATCTCTGTATTGCATGACAAGGACCCAATTGCAACAAAACGGAAGTTCTGGGGAAAACAAGGAATAATGGAAATAATAACGTATACCAAATTTGGAAATAAACCTAAGGGGCATATTGCTCTCTGGAATTGTGACCGTCTTCACCAGACAAAGGACTGGATTTCAAAACATACGCTTCTGACCATTCAGTTCTGGGAGGCACCAGGTAAATGACCGATATCTGTAAAATTATATGCAATAAAATATAACTCTTTACATTAACATTAAAGTACATAGAAGTGTACAATTTATGTAGTTAATAAGTTAAATAGTGTTGTGTATCATTTGTGTTTCAGATTCCAGTTGTGAAGAAAAACCTCTCATCATTGCTAACAAAGCTCAACCTTATCGATTCCAGAACTGGAAAACAGTGAAATATGACAGTCTGAGACTAAAGGCGGAAAGCAAAATGTACAAATATAATAAAATATACGGCAAAAGTGCTCAAAAGCATCAGACATATCTACATAGGAAAATATGAAGAGAGAGAGAGAGAGAGTTATATATACTGCCTCTATTTAACAAGAGGTTCTATTGTACAGAGCATTGTAAAATGTCAGAACCAAACATAGACCATGGATTTATCATATACCATACTGTGTTCATGTTTACAAGAATAAGCTGATTTATATTTGTAATTTTGTACATAGATTCTGAAATTTTTACAATTGTTATTATTTTTAAATAAACGTTGTGATCTGCAACCTTGTGTATTTTGACGCAGTCTTTAACAGACGAACTAACCAGGGTGTTTGTTTGCAGAGAAATGCAATAAATTCAATGAGGATTATGATCGCATTTGCTACAAAAGGGTTGTTAATTTACGATTTTTAACGTCGAGAGCCTCATTACAAACAAAATCCTGCTTCCTTTGAAGAAGAGTTTCTTTCATACATACCTTTCTACTAGAAGATCAAAAACAACCTGGTACTTCGTATTGTATAAAACAAATATATAGCGCACGCGCTAACTTTTCCGATAAGAGCGTATAAACTTCACTTGGAAACAGCTTTGAAATTGGCATTGAAAGTAAAAGCTTTGATAATGACATAAAAATATTTGTTGGACTCCACCGGCCTATGACAAATATTTTCTGCACTTTAAATACACAAAATGTGTGTCATACCATCCTGTCTCTTCTTCATGTGTTTTGAATCAGTACCGAAAGAATACTAACACGATTGTATATGGAATATTTACCTTATTATTTCAGAATAACGAAAAGTAAATAATATGATATCAAAGTCAACAAGAATTGCTGTAATAACATAAGAAGGTGAAGAGCAGACCCACCCCGAATAGGAGTATTAAAGGGACACGTGTAGCCTTGGGATGTCTTGGCAGCAATCGTACACTGACATGCGCACTTGAGGCCAGGTTGCCTTAGATAAGGGTGATATTGGATATTTACAGTTTGAGTCGGGTTTCAGACCCACTAATCATCGAAATCTCAGATTTGTTCATTATGTGAAGTTAAATTTTATGATAAAATATGTACGGTAATGACGGAAATTCGACACAAAATGTGCTAGGTGAGACGATGTATCAAAAATGAAACAGGTTTTTGGAATCAGGTTTCAGCAAGTTGGCACCCATTTTTCTCGTTCTTTTGAAAGTGTCGTACTTTTTATAATTTTACCCGTGCAATAAGTTGATGGGAGGTTTATTCTAAAAGTGAAATAACGGGCTGTCCTAGTTTTCTTGCTAACCTATCGTTTACCCTGCCTTTGATAAGGGGTATTACATATTAAAAATATTCTTTACTCCCCCATGTAGGAAGTCAAATTATCTATATATTTATATCAAATGCAAAAAGGTAACAGATTTGATACTTTTGAGAAAATGATTAAAAACAGATCGTGCTTTGTGTTCCTATTATATCTACACTAGTTTTCCATACTTCCCTTG
Source organism: Saccostrea echinata (assembly GCF_033153115.1). NCBI lineage: Eukaryota > Metazoa > Mollusca > Bivalvia > Ostreida > Ostreidae > Saccostrea > Saccostrea echinata. Next base: position 29,493,162 of record NW_026889765.1, on the reverse strand, counting down.
ATAGCTATGCATTCAATATGTCTGAATAAATGCGTATAACCTCTGGACATCATATGGTCAGTTGAGGAGAGAGGATACATACTTTTCAAACAACAAAGTTGCACAGAAATGATTTGATTATTGTTACTTAATTTATGGAATCTTGAGAGCTATTGCATTTTCTATAGAAACCAGTACTATATTGTATGTAACGTTCCAAAAAGATCTGAGAGACCCTTTCACTTAAAAATGTATACATGTAGATGTTTCCGTATATTTTTGTATAGGAAAATCTCCGAGCCATAGTGTTAAAGTCCCCAAAAGTCAATCTTTATAACACTACAAACATTTGACCTCTATTATTATAAGAGTACTTATAACAAGGCAACTGTTCACAATATCCTAGGATCAGTAGTCGTTCTGTAATTACCCTTTTGCTTGAGTTGTTGACAATTGGTCAGAATTGCAACATCGTCAGAAAACCACCCCTACTGGTCACTAACAAGTTTCCTGTGGAGACCTATAATTAGGACCCTTCAGCTATGGTCAGTTTCCAAAACATCGAATTGTCACTATACATTTACCACTTAAGAAGAAGATTGTTTAATTCTACATCTGTCCACGGTGGGCAGAACAGCGACATGATGTAGTTAGCCGTTGTTTGCCGGTTAGATTTTTAAACTGACCGCTAATAATGAACATCATTAACGCTCAGCTTTATTTAAAAGCTGGATTTTCACTTTTTTTTACTCTCGCAACCTGAATTTTGAGGATAGATTGAAATGGTACAATGAAATTCATTGTTGCTATTTTTAAAAGATTTCCTTTCAACTAAATTTTGAATTTGGATCGAAAGCAAAGTTTATAAAATGTGTTTAGTTCGAACGAATAAATTAATACCGGTAATATGTTTCTCTTTGTGCCGTTTTTTCATGTACAAAAACGAGATAGAAAGTCTGTTTTAATCCTGTTTTTATATATTTTTTTACAGGAATGGAAGAATTGCTGTCATAAACGTGTTACTTATTGAGAAACGCGTGGCGCCCACGTTTCCAGACATATACTCTAATTGACAGAGCGTCAAGAATATTGAAATACTTGAACAATATTTCTGCCACTTTTGAAATTTATAAGTTTACTTTTACGAATTGTCACATCCGGTATCGCGTTGATTTCAGATTTGTTATCATTTTGTCATTGAACTTGAGCAGGTGCAAGTTAACATTTCCTGTCCATGTAGAATACCTGTGTCGATTAGTTGCGTCTTTTCTTTATATTCTGTTATCTAATATCAAAAGTTCTCCATATCGTCCATTAATCAACCGAATTTTTTAAAGTTTAAATGTTTTGAGTTTATAAATATCCTTCAGGCTTTGATAACTTGGTATCTCTATGGACGGTGTTGTAGGTAGCTTTTCCCCAAAGCCATCAGACACCCAAAAACGAATTCGGGAAGCTAGCTAAAAAGTGGGATTCCCTCCCACTTTTATAGTCAGATTAATACCAGTGAAAACCTACTACACAGCTGAACTTTGGTATCTCGAAAAGCGATATCTCGAATACCATGGATATGCCGAAGTAATTTTGAAGTTCCAATTACTTATTATTTAACCCTCGGTATCTCGAATCCTTGGATATCTCAAAGCTCAAAGATTTTTTAAGAATTTATGCATTTTCCGTATTTGAACAATAGAGCATAACCCTAACTCCAGAACCCTTGACCATGAAGCCATGAATTTTGCAATTTTGGTAGCTTATTATAATAAGCCAAACGCTTGACTGCTTGCTGTCTAAGATTTAAAAAAATATTTTTGAAGATTGCATTAATTTTGATGGTTTTGGCCCCAACCCCTCAGACCCAAGGAAACAGAAACCATGAAATTCACAATTTTTGTTCCCTTTTTGCCCATAGATGCCATATACCAAAATTAGTTGAAAATGATTCAGCGGTTCAAGAGAAGAAGCTGAAAATGTTCGCAAGTCTACGATTCACGTCCGACGCACGCGTCGCAAGACGACAAAAGAAAAAAGCAATAGGTCACTTGATGGCTCAGGTGACCTAAAATGTTGAACCATTCTATCAGTTTGTCTGGAATGCTAAAAATCTTCGTGATAGACCAAATGATTTCTATGTGAATTGAATCAAATGCCTTTTCAACTCAGTACATTGTTTTATGCTGTTACCAAGTGTAAATAGTTGTTCGATTGTACTCCTCCCTGATCTAAAGCCAGCTTGTTCCTTCCACAGTTGCCTTGAATCCTTTGTATCACTGTTCTAGAGAATAATTTGCTTGGCACAGATAAAATAGTGCTGACTCTGAAGTTGTCCCATACCGATCGATCACCTTTCTTTGAAATCTTCATGATCGGACCTTTACTCCACAGAGATGGTAGTTTCTTTGTTCCAAATACTTTTAAGTAAAGGAGAAAGGCCGAAAACTGTCCATTCTGTGAGAGAAAGAACTAATCGAGGGCCGTAGGCCCGAGATTAGTTCTTTCTCTCACAGAATGGACAGTTTGAGGCCTTTCTCCTACTTAAAACATGATTTCCTTTGTTCTGAAAATTAAATAAAAAATGTACAAAATGACAGGTAGCACACATACAAGGACAAGTTCATTGTTTACGGAATGGACAGTCACAGGTAAGCTAGGGATGCAGAGCAATTTGTTAAATAGCTATTTTGTTTCCAGATGCAAATAACAAAAGGTCTTTGTCTTAAGAATGTTACAGGTGGATTTTGTGGGATACTAGAATTTATACAAGTATATGATGCTTCAGAATCAGTTTACAGTTTGCGTTGTAAAGGCATGCATGTTTTTCTGTGATGGAGAGAGTTTATGACAGAATCAAAATCTTATAAACCAAAATATGCACAAAATTAGTGATATTTGGATCAGGAAACAGAAAAGTAAAAGAAATATTAGCCAAATTTTGACCCAAAAATGAACTTCGACGACATATACAGATGATCAAATTCAAATCAAACCTGGAAATGTTTTAATTGAATTCTATTTTTGAGGATATATTTAACTGCAGCAGTGTATTGGTGAGATGCAAATTATGTTCTGAGTGTTGGATTAGCCATGAGCTAATCTTCTACCTGAAATGTTTTTCAAATGAAATCTGGAAATGTTTCATTTTTATTTATTTTCTACCGAAATATTAACTGCGGCAGTGTAGTGTTCATGTTGCAAACTGTTTTCTGGGTGGAGGATTTAATATTAGACGTATTTCTATCTGAAAATGAATTCTCCTCGAGGGAATGATTTTTCCGAAATTTAAATCAAATGTGAATTTGTGTCATTTGAATTCAAGTTTTGTGAAAATCAAGTTTTGGGTATTGAAATAATGTGCATCATTCATGGATTTAAAAGAGTAAAATCGAGTGGATGCTGTGTAGACATTGTGTTCTGGATTAACTTTAATCTCCGCGTTCTTTTTGTTATGTAAATTAAAAAGTATTTAATGTATTTGTTTTTGTTTTCCTCTTGAACACATTCCAAAGTTTACCTGTAACTCTCCATTCTGTTTGTTTTAACTGTCCATTCTTTTTGAAAAAGCTGTCCATTCTTAAAAGAATGGACAGTTTTTCAAAGAGAATGGACACTTACAGGTGACTTAATGGATTGTTTGAGGAGTTAGCTCAACATTAAGCTATAGAATGGACAACACAAACAAAAGGTTTACGCCACAATCATGTTTTAACTATGAAAAACTTTTCGAAGTATCGAACTGTTGTCTCTGTGTCTGCCTTAATATTTCTTCTGTTATCCCATCAACTGCTCCGTCTTTTCCACTATTTAATTTCGACAGCTTTGACGATTTTATCCTTCCGTATGGGACCAGTGTCCATCTCATCTATTGCATCTCAAGTTGTGGACAGTTTAATATTCATCAAAGTGCTCTTTCCACCGTTTTATACTTCCATATAGACTGCTCAGGATCTTGCCCTTTTTGTCCTTTATTGCTGTTGTCATGCTTTTCCTTTCATTACTTAGCACTCTTATTATCTCATACACCGTTTTCATGTGGCCATTACTGGTTGGTTATCCTTTCTGCTTCTGTTTTCATGTTTTCTATCCACTTTTTCCTGTTATTCCTCATGCTGCGTTTTACCTCTCTGTGTTTGGCCCTATATTTGCTTCTGAATTTTCTTTATCAATAGGTGAGAAACTCTACTATGGTGGAAAATCTATTATGTAGAAGTTTTCCCTCATAGGGAGAAAAACTACTTCCAAAAAAGTTGGGGGGAGGGGCAGTATTCAAAGGATGAATCTAAAGAAAGTTGAAACAATAGAAATCAGAAACACTATGTGCTTATCAAGGTCTTGTAAAAATACAGCGTATTATCAGATACATCTGGACACAGACAAATTGTAAAGTAAAAAAATTATAATTCTAATCATTTGTATAACCATTTACGTATATATATCATTTACAAGTAATTGGAAGTCATTATCAAGCTTTTATGGCTTAAGCATTAAAATCATTTTAAAATTTGTTCTAATTGGAACTTGGACCCTGATTTCAACATACGAGCTTTAAAAAAATTGTAGAATATTTTTTGAGTAAATACACCATTAAAATCTTCGGAATCTTTGATCTTCATTCTGTGCAACAAAGGACAAATAAATTGTCGTTTACCGACAAAGATATCAATAACTGTTAACAATTTGAAAACATTTATCTATAAATGTTTGTAATAACGAGTCAGTCAGTATAAATTCACTAACCGAAACTTTTCGATTTAGAAAGAAAGTGTATATCTGTGTAAGAAACTGATCCCTTTGCCTCTGGCTTTACCAATATGTTGTATGATTACGAGAGGTACATTAGTTGGCATTTAATGGCATTGTGGAGATAAAAGAAGGGTAACTCTTTAAAAAAACCCTCTATATCTCTGTGAACAGGTAACGTATCAAATGTTTCTTTGTAAATAACCGCTCCAATGGAGACATTGATTATATTGATATATCGCTAGAAATTCCTATTCCAGTAGAACTATAGCATATGATGTCAATCAAGTTAAGTGGTAGAACAGTTAATAATAAATGATCGGTGATTGAAATTGAGTGTCCAATTCATCGATTCTGTCGAATAACTGGAGAGAAAGAGGGAGATAACATCGTCCCATAATACTCAATCTGTGTTAACAGAGAGGCTTCTCTATGATATGATTAAAACTGAAATATGATTTGAAAATAACATACCAACACACGAAAAAACACTCTCCAGAAAGAGGAGAAATGACTTCATTGGAAAGATCAGAAATGACGTCATTACAACCATCAGATAACTCTATTCGTGGTCTTTGGAGGCAGTTCAGGGATTCCTCATCTTTACACGGACTCTCCCACATCTCAAAGGAAAGAACTTTTGTTCGAGGGTAAGAAAGCAGTATTTTATATATATATATATATATATATATATATATATATATATATATATATATATATATATATATATATATATATATATATATATATATATATATATATATATAAAATATTTTAATATTAGTAAGGTTTTTATATTCACATTGATAGTTTACTTTGTAGTATTTAATGCTCCCCTTGTTACACGAGTAACAGCCTAAATATAGTTAGGCACGGGGTGCACTAAATTTTCACAGAACGTTTTTTGAATTTCCAAATTCCTCATATCTATACTTACATTTATAAATCAAAGGATAACAGGAAATTAAGCACTCTAGTGATACGGTGATCAATTCCAAAAAAAAGGGGTTCTGGACCAGGAAATTGATTTTTTTTTAAAATTCAACTTGTCATAACATATCTTTCAATAATACCATCATATTGTATGTAAACTCGATAAACTCTAGCTAAAATTTCCGAAATTAAAATAAGACTGACAAATCCATTAAAAATTTCCAGAATATTTATTTGCAGAACATTTGAAAAAAAGAAAATATGGGTATTTTCTAAAAGACTTTCTGGATTACATAATCAAAAGAAATTATAGTTTTTTTTATCTTTCAGACTTGTTTCAAAGATATAAAAGATGAGATCTAAACCTTGACTGGGTTTCTCTGATCCATATTTCAATGGTCAGGAGTGCAATTCATTAAAAAAAAAAAAAAAAAAAAAAAGATTCAAGTTCAATGATGAACAGACTCCTATTGATACTATTAAGTATTGTTTGATCAATAAGCATCTATTTGAATAATTTAGTACTGAATTAATTACAGTTTTATTGCAGAAATCTGTTCATTTTTCAATTTCATCAGCGCAGATGTGTTTTTATTTTCTCTTTTAATTTTTAAGAAATTTTAAAAATAATATTGAAAAAATGTAATAAACTTCAGATAATTGCACCTTGGCTTTACTAAAACGATAAAACCATATTCTGATGTAATTTATTCTTCACAATTCTACTTTAAAGTCTCACATGCTCTTGGTCAGGAGTGCAACAAAAATGTAAGAATTATCAGTGGTCACATTTAGATAAATATAGAGGGAAAAAAAATGATAATTAGAATGTTTCTAGTTGATCTCAATAACTAACAGTATTTGTCCCATGAAGAAAAAATGTCCTATAAAATATATCTTCCTGATATATTTTTAGCTAGATTTACGATATTTATAGGGAATAATTTGTGATATAAAGCCAATTTTATACAATTTCATGCTTTTTAATCTAAGTATTGGACTATAGATATCGCACAATTTCATCACAATTTGATTTTGCCAAAACTTTATGAATTTTTGTTTTTTGTGGTTTCAATTTTAAATCTTACTGTATTCAGGGGTGCAACAAAACTGTTTTGTAATTGTCAATGTGCTTCATCTCTCTATACTACAAAATAAATTATAAAATAATGCTCGATACTATTCAAGTTGAAATCATTATGTAAATCAATAAATCGCAGACATATTTGGATATTTTAAGTCAATTCACAGAAAAGTTTTCATCATCAGACATTCATTTTTAAAAATATTTCATAAATAAGCAAAGAAGCATGTTTTGAAGTCAAATATTAAAACTTTCCGTAAATGATTAAAAATATCAACAAAGAACTGTTTAACAAAATTAGAATGAGATATTGTGTGTAAGAATTTTTTTTCAATGTTTGATAAAAAAAAACATACCAGATGTCAGGAGTGCAACAAAATAATGTAAAATAGGATCACTTTAATATCTAGTATTTTTATAAAAAACAAAACAAAACAAAACAAAAAAACTTGCTATATCAAACTTCTGCTTTGGCTTAGATTTCAAGAAATGACTAAATTGACAAAAAAGTAATTTTTGGAGAATTATTACATCATAGTTCTATCATATCAAAACTTTTCAAACCAGAATTAATGTTAAATAGCAAATTAAAAGCCACATTTTTTTTCACCGAAACACAGAGAGATCCTGTAAATGATAGATTTATTTGATAAATATGTTCCTTTTGTCTTTATTTTCTAAAAAAGAATGCAAAACATTATATACTGATTAAAGTTTTTCCAAGATGGAGAACAAAATATCAAATGTTGTACTCCTGAGATAAATTGTAGAAGTTAAGTATTACTAATTGTTATTTAATAGTCTTGTTATTCATTATTCTTTATTACATCTTTCTGACTGGTTTTGTGTTTATTTCAGAATTAACCTGAACCTGATCCTTTTGATTTATTTATAATCTTGTTCTTAATGGCATCGTTTAATTTAATTCTGTTTCTTATTCTTTGTATTAGTTTTATCTAGTTTTGTTTGATTATAATGATCTGGTTTTATGATTTTAGTTTTATCTGGTACTGTTTGATTTCAGGATAATCTGGTTTATTCTCGTGATAGTCATGGGGATTTCGCTGACATTAACTTTGTATAACCTCAAGCTGGAATATTTCTCATACCCAACGTTGACAATTTTAAACATCAAAATGGAGGAAGAGATAACTTTTCCCGCTGTAACTGTATGTAATATTAGTCCATACAAAATGTCAAAGTTAAATCCCGACGAGGCCACAATGGATTATTTAGAGAGAGGCAGTAATATTGGATCTTTTGTTCCACCATTGAATTTCAGTGATCCCAAGTATTTACCGTTATATGAGAACGGTACCGAAGATTGGTTGGTTAACATTAGTTACAGTGTAAGTGACATGTTTATTGCATGTAAATGGAAAGAAATGGTATACTTCGATTGTACCAAGTTGTTCACTCCGTATAAGACTGAGTGGGGACTATGCTTCTCCTTCAATGGTCTTGATACGAGGGAACCCAGAAGAACACATTACACTGGAAGCATTCTGGGATTGACGATGTACTTGCATATCAATCAAAGTGACTATGTCTTCGCTAGAAACATGGGAGCAGGAATTAAGGTAAAACTTTCTTATGAACTAAATGTCTTACTCCAGCTTTCTTTTTGTCAGAAATGTTCCATAGTAAAGGTACATATGTTCAAATAAGAATAAATAAGGAAATCAAATCAGAAAATCAAATCACTTAAAGGCGTCGTCTCTCTTCAGTCGGAAAAGAATGGAACCAGAACTTATATATGATTCCCTGTAAAACAAGAACGCTTCTTCTCACCTTGATATGCCCTTGTTATCATATGGAATATAATTATACCCATTTTCACTGTCATGTTAACAGTTAGAAAAAAAAATTAATATTCATATATAATCTTCATTATATCTACAAGAAATACAATTTAAAAAACGATTGACCTTTCAGCTTTTTAAAAATAAGAAATCTGCAAAGACTTGTGAGAAAACATCCTATTTATATTTGTAAACTTCTATATATCTATTAGAATTACGATTAACACTGATTTGCAGCTTATAAATAAGACATCTGAAGAGTACGTCTTTTTATTGTGACTTTACAGTTAGTAAACCATGTTTTTTTGCGTCTTTACAGTCAGTAGGCCACGTCTATTGTGACTTTATAGCTAGTAATCAACATTTATTGTGACTTTACAGTTAATAATCCATGTTTATTTTGACGTTAGAGTTAGTGATCCTCGTTTATTGTGACTTTACAGTTAGTAATCCATGTTTATTGTAACGTTACAGTTATTGATCCATGTTTATTTAAGAAATAAGGTATCATTTTTAAACATCTATCGAGATATAAATAAGGGTTGGTCACGAGATCAAATTCATTATGGTAAATTTGATCTCGTACCAACCCGTATTTATAGCCCGAAAGATGTTTTAAAATGATACCTTTTTACTTATATTTACATTTGTGACTTATTCATATTTTATATTTTATATTTTACTGATTATAATCTTTAACGCTTGCAGTGTCTTAGTTTTCAAACTCAACGGCACGTATTTGATCCATTGATTGCGCGTCGACCCTTTATGACGTCACTGAGAAATTACGTCAAACGTTTATGACGTGAGGAACCCGTGTTTATACGGATATAGATACGTGTTGCTTATAATAGCGTTATTAAAAAAAACATTTGCAAATGTAAATATTGTAACTTTACAGTTAGTAATTAATGTTTATTGGGACTTAACTTTTAGTCATTTATGTTTGTTGTGACGTTACACTTAGTAATCCATGTTTATTGCCTAATTGTTTGGACCGTGGATATCGGCCTGGATAGCTTAGTTGGTAGAGCACCTGACCAGTGATGCAGAGGTCCCTTGTTCGATTCCCTGTCCAGCCATACATTTTCTCCTTTCCTGTTACATGATTTGGGTGGAGAATCCGGGAACGCATTTTCTCCTCCCCTGTGACATCTGGTGCCGACCGGGATCCAAATGTAACAGGAGAGGAGAAAAAATAAGACAGACCAGACCGGTATTCAAACCCGTGTTCCCTGAATCTCCCGTCAGGTGCTCTACCAACTTAGCTATCTGGCCACCGCAATCGAACCCGTCTGACCGTCACAATTGTGACGTTACTGTTAGTAATTCATGTTTATTGTGACGTTACAGTTAGTAATTCATGTTTATTGTGACGTTACAGTTAGTAATTCATGTTCATTGTGACGTTACAGTTTGTGATCCATGTTTATTGTGACATTAACGTGTGTGATCCATGTTTATTGTGACTTTACAGTTAGTAATTCATGTTTATTGTGACGTTACAGTTTGTGATCCATGTTTGTTAACTTTACAGTTAGTGATCCACGATCACAATGAGGAGCCAAACATCATGAATTCTGGATTCTTGATTTCTCCAGGATTCACAACCTACATGCCTTTGGAGATGACAAAGGTTCCACGTTAAACTACATGTAGTAGAAATTCATATTTGACTTTAAATTGAAAATATTTGTTGATATCTAGGAAAAAGAAATGTTCAGATTAATTTGATTTCGAAAGGGCAATTTATATTTTTTCAATGCAATGTACGGTTATGTAATTGTTACCAAGACTGTTCTTTTTGATCATAAGAATTTGGTGCGAAATGTCGATTGATCTAAAGTAACTTGACATATCTTAAAGAGTAAATGAAAAAAATATATAAATACGTGTTATTGCAGTACAAATTCCTTCCCCATCCTTTCAAGGCATTTGGGAATGAATACTGCGAAGATGTTGATAAAGCTGGATTTATCAACAATTTGAATCACCATAGACTGTATAGTTACAGTGGTTGTCTGCGGGAATGCAAAGAAAAGTTTGCTTTCCAGAAATGTTCATGTCGTAGTCATCATGATTTAGGTAAGATGAACACATTGATTTATGCATAATATAACAGAATTTTTATGAAGACATTTTATCTATAAATCTTAGCCTAAACTATATCTCTGTTGTTGGCAGTGTTTCACTGTCTTGATTGTGAGTTATTGGCTTTTTTTACCCACCCTTTTTGTCAATAGGACAATTGGAACCAATATGCTCTATCGAGAGAGATTATCACTGTCACAAGCCAGCAAGGGGCGAGTATCACATTTCTGTTGTTTGAATAGATATCAAGACTCAGTTCAAGATTGCAAACTCTTCAAATTGTAACAAGGTTTATTGTTAATTTCATTTGAGATGTAACAACAAATCTTCATACCAGGTTTTTTTTTAAACTAATAAATATTACACTTAACACTTTAATAATGAAAATAGTGCATGCTCTTTGTATAATGTTTCAATCAAAACATGGTATTTTAATTTCAGAAGAGTTTGATGGAAACTTGACACTCCAGATTGAGTGTGGTTGTCCGATTCCTTGTTCAAATATTGAGTATAAAACACACATATCAAGTGCTTATTTCCCGGCCAATTTGTACGAGGATTGGATCAAAGCTACATTCGGGTACACTGACATACGGTAAACCCTAAGTATAGGGAACATTTATGTTGTGTATGATACAAGAACTATGGCATTGAAATATTCTGAAATTTCTTAAAGGAACTGGACGAACAAGGCGTGCAAATTGCCTATAGCTTCAAATGTATAAAGTTATGTTCAGTTTGTGAAGGTAGTATTTCGAGTAAACTTCATATTATTGAAAAATATGAAATTCTGACAAAGCTTTTCTGCGGAAAAATTCTTTCAGCAAAAATCATTTTATGATTTAAAAAAAGTTGTATTCTTGGGTTTCAGTTTTTTTCACAACTACGCTTTATAGCTCTTTTGTGAAATGACCCTTGACTAAATGGACTTCAAATATTTCTCGGAAAGATACGAATGTTGTTTCATAAATGTGTATTTTTGGTATAGCGGATCTTTGCCGTGTGTTCTTGTTAACCGTAATATGAATAGTTTTACATTACTTTGAGTATAATCTTTAAAAAAAAATGAAACGAAGATTTACTCATACAGAAAAATTGTTTGATTAATTGATTGCTTGTTGTTTAATGTCCCTCTCAAGAATTTTTACCCATATGGAGACGCCACCACTTGCCGGTGGAGAGCTGCAAATTTTGACCTATACTCTTCACTTAGGGACATTGAGCAGTGAGGAATCTTTTTCGTGCCAGCACCAACTGCAACACGGGACTTCGGTGTATACAGTCTCATCCGAAGGACCGGTCTCCACGTCCCACAATGGGATTCGAACCCGCGACGTAAGGATCAACTCCTTTCACCGCGACTCTAGAGCAAACGCTCTAACCTCTACGCCACGCAGGCGCCCAGAAAAATTGAAAAAAAATGTAATATAGTATGAAAAATGATCATTTTTGCCTTCTTTGGTGTGTTTTTGCTATTTAATAGACCGAATGTTCAATGTTTGTGAGATTGATGCAAATTATGGAGATTTTACAAAAAATGTACGTTAATATTATGTCATAATTGAGATTTCATTTTTTTTCCTTTCACACAAAAGGCATTTTGCTCACGGTGTTCGCCCATCTTCTTAACAAAAGACATGAAGATCAGAAAACTTCTATGTACAAATCACCATCTTGTATCTATAACAAACTAATTTTCAAATCAGCTTCATAGAAACACTTGTTATTTGTGAACTTATTGGCTTTGAATTAATTTCAAGAACAGCTGAATCCATGTAAATAACATTATCAATTTTAGTTCATGAGGCCTTTGAAAATTGAACATCTTTAAAGAATTAAAAAAAAAAGGAACTGTTAAGGCTTATGTATTCTTGTCTTAATAGGACCCATTCGATTTTCTTTTAAATGAGTCTGTATCAGAAAATTTTTTCCAAATAAATGTGATAAATCTATTTAAATAATGAAATATAAGGTAATAGCGAACAGTATTCAAGCTCAAAAGTCCATTAAACAATACAATATTTCGGAGCAGAGCAAACAGGACCTCTAAAACACCAGAGGTGGGACCAGGTGCCATGGAGGAGTGAGCATCCCAGTAAAGGACTCGAACTTACCCTCAAACCATTCTCCTTGTAAAATTCCACCTACTGCATGTTTACCTTATATCAATAATGTTTGGTTTTGATTCCCGGTAACAGCACCTTAATAAATCTACAGTATGCATGATAATTGTTCAATCATATTTCTAAACAATTTAACATGATGATCATCTATGTCGTTTTCACTATGCATTTGTTTCTCAGAGAAAACATCATGGAAGTGAGGATATATTATGAAATTCTGGTATATAAAAGCTTTGAGAAAATTCAGAAAATCACATACATTGAAATTCTGGGTGAGTGTTTACGTTCTCTATTGTTCGTTCATTATTGATGATCTATCCTTTACAATGTTATGGAATCTCTACTTAATGGATTACTCGATCTATGTCTAATTATTGGATTCAGCACTGGAATCTATAATCGTGAAATTAACCTTAAGCCAGACAATTGCTACATTGTATAAATATTTTCGCAAAAAACATAAAATGAAATAATTTAAATTTTTTTAAAGGAACAATAGGAGGACAGATGGGTGTTTTCCTGGGAGCCAGCCTACTGACGCTCTCCGAGCTCATAGAAGTCTTGTTCCTGTCTATCATTGTTTTGTGTAAGAAAGCACTCCGTCCTGCAAGACTAGCTCCCTCTCCTGCTCCCGGTACATCCAGGAAATCTCCATTAAGCATCAGTAATGGTCCGTTGTGATATCCACTCATTCTCAAAAGTGGAATATACACAGCGCTACCGATACCATGATTTCATTTTAGGCAGGGGATTGAACAAATGAATAGAAGTTAGAGAAATACTCGTCAGATAAACTTACATTTTGCCTTTTTTACCAGGATTTTGGTGATTCTAGAAATTACAAAATTTTTTTAATGTTTCAGCAATATGTTGGTTGACTTTCTAAAAATTCAACTCATAGCTTCAAAATACTATTGATACAGAAATCTGATCTAGTGTAGATCCAGGATTTTTTCCAGAGATTGGAGGTGGGCGGTTTACACACTCAAAAAGAAAATCCCACTCAGAATTATTTTGATAAGCAAAGAAAAACTTTATCAACTTCTCCAAACCCGTAAATTCTATTTCGGGGGGAGGGGGAGGGGGGGGTAGGACAAGTCGCTTTTGATAAAGGGGGTCCAAGGTCATTTTTTGGGTTACTTTACTTAAGAAATTACTTAAAAAATTCCGGGTGCAGTGGGAGGTGTCTGGATTCTGCATGCTAATATTAAATTAATTTAATGGTTTAAAACTGAGAAATGCACTACTTGTCGAATACCAAAGGCTAAAATGCATTGATCAGGTTCCTGTCCGTCTGTCTTTATATGTTAATATCATGCAAAATATATTTCTCTGATTTTTAAAAAAACCCTTGAAGATGAGTTATTGTATATGTGAAGACTCTTTCAAAATGTCACATGACATGTACGTATTTCTTGACATATTGAAATAAAACGTTATACAAGTCCTGACTTCTTTGATTCATAATTCTTTGTTGCACACTATATCATTGCACACACACACACACCCTCACACACACACACACACCCTCCCTCACTCCCTCACACACACACACACACACACACACACACACACACTATATATATATATATATATATATATATATATATATATATATATATATATATATATATATATATATATATATATATATATATATATATATATATATATATAAACCCAACTGGTTCCCCGAACTCCTACATCAGGATCGAACCAAATTAATCATTTCAATAAAGTTGAGAAAATTAAAGTTAAAAAAAACATCCTCAGCTCTTAGATCTGAACCAAAATATATCAGTAATACAGTCTATAAGCTTGTATAAAATTGTAAGTAAACCCGAAGAAGCTTAAGCTTTAATTTAAAGTATTTGAAAAGTTATGTTTATGTATCATTTACAAGTAATTGGAAGCCATTATTCAAATCGTCATGATTTATGCATTATATTGATTTTAAAATGTCTTTTATTTAAATTTGAATCATGATTTTCAAATAAAAATTTGAAAAGTAGAATCTTCTATTAGTAAACATACTAATAACACTTTTGGTCGTTTTGGAATCTTTGATCTTCGGTGTCTTTTCAACATTCCGTAGTCAAATTCTGTATAAAAAGCCTAACAATAGGTATGAAACAAGTCAGCCAAAATAAGACCCAGTGAAAGGCTATATTTGCTAACAAGGTCATTATAACGACCATAAAATTTCGAAATGCTGACTTTAAACAAGGTTGTTGAAATCCCTGCAACATCAGCTTATTTTTCAGTAGACTTCCTCGGTTTAAAAATTGATCGTACTCGGAGTATGCTCTTGAGTATCGAATAAGTTGGGTAAAGAAAACACCATATGCTGGTGTTAGCGGGATCTTACTTTATAGATAAGGAAAGTTGACGATGAAAATGTTAAAGTCATCACCTTTGTAATACAATTTAGTTGTTAGTTGTCCCTTATCGTCTATAGTCAGTAAAACATCCAAATATGAAACAGATGTGGCAGACTTTGTGGTGTCTTTTATTTCAAGTTCACTGGGATATATCAAAACGACATATAAATGAAAGAACTGGTTAATTGATATTATATCGTCAATATATCTAAATGTCGAGTTGAAGGCCACAGCAAATATTTTCTTCATCTTATGCAGAAGTTTTTGAATAAATTCTGCTTCATAGGAATATAAAAAGAGGCTGGCTAATAAGAAGCACAATTAATGCCCATCGAAGTTCCAACAGTTTATTGGAAGACCTGGTCTTCAAAAACTACATAAATGTTGTCAATGAGACTCCAGCATCTTTCTTATATCAACTTCAGAGTACTTGTGTATAGAATCAGAGTGAGTTTTAACAAAGTCATTTTGTTGATGACCAATCACAAGATAGAGGAAACTTTCCGATTTCCATTTTATTGAAGAAACAGTTATCTATGATATCAAAAATTCTAGTTTTTCATTTATCTTGAGGAATGGTTGTATAAATTGTAGAAAAGTCGTACGTTTTGATGTTACTTACATTTGAAAAATTTCGCGATTTTAAATTTTCTAAATGTTTTTTGATTTTTTTTTGAGAATTCACATCTAATTTACACCACTTCTAGAATATGCTGTAGCACATTACGTCTGAAGTTTCTCCTTAACAGCAGTAAATATTTTTTGTAAGGATCGGGGCTTAGTAGAACATTTGCTTGACCCTGCAGTGTATCTCTGTAAGGATTTTTATGAAGTTTAGGAATCAAGTAGAGGAAGGATAGCTCTAACTCACCTTCGTTAATTGGAATGTTAAAGGTTTTAAATACTGAAATTTGGTTTTATAGAATGTCATCTTTAGAAAGTGAAACTGGGAGTGTAAGTTGGATATCCAAAAGTAGAATTAAAACCAAGTTCTTCTAAAATGCAGTTATAATAATGAGCCTTGCAAACAAAAACGATATTGTTACAAGCTTGAACCATATTTTATGTAGTCTTTCTAGTATTTTGGTCACATTCGATTTAGTGAAAACGGAAAGATAGATGGTTTGCATATTGCCTTTTAAATTTCTTATTCGATTCTTTAATATATTTCTAAAACATCTGATCCATTCTGGCAAAGTGTTCAGATCTTCCTTTTCATATTTAGCCCAACGTCTGGCATAATCTTCCATAGAATTCATAATAGAAATGAATTGATCGGAACGCCTTGTATTTTCGACCTTTTAATATGATGGCTTTAAGCTCTTCATTTTCATTTACTGTATATTGACATCATCAGTAACGACATGCCCAACGGGAATGTATTGAAAGAAGAAGAAGAAGAGCAAGTCTTAGAACACTTGAGAGGATTTTGTTTTAGATGTTCAATATCTAGGCACTCTATGGTTTGTTTATAATTGAAGTTTGGAAGCAACAGTTTGGGAATATCTAGCATATGCTGTTAATAAAGCAAATTGGACAATTGATAATAGATGATCAATTATTTAAATTTATGTATTATTCATCGATAATGTGGAATAGCTAGAGAGAAAGAGAAATTACATAGTGTCACAATACTCAATCTGTCTTAACATGGTGGCCTCTCTATGACGTGATTAAAACTGAGATATATTCCTACAAATGGAAAATCACATCCCATATAATAGATTTCTCTTTCACTATGATCCATGTATGTAGAACGAAAAGTGGTTTTGGTCATGGTTACAATTGAAACCTTGTCAAAGAAATTTCCCTAGCAACCTATCAATTTTGTGGATACAATTTGGAATGTGGATGGAAATAAAATCATTTATACTATAGCTAAAAATTAAATATCAATAATTTTATAATTATTCTTATTTACTGGTATAATAATGATACACATTTTACGTGTTTAAACAAAACAAGACATCGATATTAAATTTAGACATAGTTCTTTGATAGACTTTAGAATCTATATATATATATATATATATATATATATATATATATATATATATATATATATATATATATATATATATATATATATATATATATATATATATATATATATATATATATATATATATATATATATATATATATATATATATATATATATATATATATATATATATTTGTATTTTTGCTGATACAGATTTTTTCTTGATTTTGACAATATTCAAGGTCAATTTAAATTAATACCATTTGTTGCATGTATTTCACATAAAAACACTTTTAGAGTTTGACTTCAATACGTTGGTTTTTTGAAAAATCCTATCCGTTGCCCAGCAACAAATTTGGATGTTTTGATAAATAAAAAGCGGAAAATTAAAAAGTGTCGAAACAATATTCTTTTTAAGTTACAAAAACAAACTTCTAAGTAATACATGTAGAATATAACTCATTTATTTTAAGAAATAAATCGGTAATGTATAAATACTTATGTCCATGGCAACAGCAAACCATGTTTGTTCTATCATTTTGACTCTCCTCCTTCATTTAAAAAAAAAAAAAAAAAAAAAACTTTGTTGTTCCTCCGGGGGCCAAAATTAGAATAAAAAATTCTTGTATCTTGTGCTATGCAATCAGGTTTTGAATTTTTCAATTCTATTTGGGGGTAAATTTTGCACAATAATATCTGGTTCTCAGATGTTTCTGAGAGTTTACTCAGTAGCAATTTCGCCTTTTTGAATGTCATTGATAGTAATGTCTGCAGATGTGTAATAAGTTTCAAAATTTTGATTTTCATATAGAAGGCCATTTTGGGGACGATAAAATATTTTTTATACAAAAAACCTAAATCATATACATTGTATTGGAATATGATTGTGTTCTTAAAAAGATTGGGACACAGATTTGAAGTTCATATTTTCTAAAATTTTCTAAATAATATCATGGCTTATATGTTGCTAGAGCATTTCACACCGAAATATATTAAAAGCGTGTTAAGAAAATTCTTTTATCTGGAAATTATTAAAACTATGATTTTCGGGACGAGTTTGATTGACACGTAACCTTGCACTTTTACAGAGTAAACTTTTTTTTTTAAATAAGAATTGCATTTAAAATTGTAAACAGTGCAACTGTATCCAGGCCCCTTTATACGGAAGCGTATTAGTGCCATTTTGACACTTTTTATTTTTTAATTTCTACACTTTAATGTGTAAAATTTACACTTTAATCTGTAAATTTTACACATTAATCTGTAAAATTTACACTTTAATATGTAAAATTTACACTTTAATCTGTAAATTTTACACATTAATCTGTAAAATTTACACTTTAAAGTCTAAAATTTACACTTTAATGTGTAAATTTTACACTTTAATCTGTAAATTTTACACTTTAATCTGTTAATTTCACACATTAAAGTGTAAATTTTACACATTAATCTGTAAATTTTATACTTTAATGTGTAAAATTTACACTTTAATCTGTAAATTTTACACTTTAATGTGTAAAATTTACACTTTAATCTGTAAATTTCACACTTTAATCTGTAAATTTTACACATTAATCTGTAAATTTTATACTTTAATGTGTAAAATTTACACTTTAATCTGTAAATTTTACACTTTAATGTGTAAAATTTACACTTTAATCTGTAAATTTTACACTTTAATCTGTAAATTTTACACATTAATCTGTAAATTTTATACTTTAATGTGTAAAATTTACACTTTAATCTGTAAATTTTACACTTTAACTGTAAATTTTACACATTAATCTGTAAATTTTATACTTTAATGTGTAAAATTTACACTTTAATCTGTAAATTTTACACATTAAAGTGTAAAATTTACACTTTAATCTGAAAAACTTATATTTAATCTGTTATAATCGAACGGTCGTTTCATAGTGTTATACCTATAACATTTGAAAATGTCATCCTAGATGTTCACAAGTGTTTGCTGAAAATTTTATATATATATATGATAAGTAAGAATGGGCGATTTGCGCATTGGCCTCGTAATTTTTCCCAGCAAAATATCGGGAATCTGCTTTCAATCCAGTATATTTCTTTAGTACTATAGTAAAGAGCGACGAAACAGTTAAAAATATATATCTCAAATATTTTTGTCTTCTCTTTTGCAGTTCGGATTGCTATTGTAAATTTATGGGTCTATGATCATGATGTAAATATAACAGTTAAAATTACGGTGATTTTAGAACGTAACAATAAAGAAACATCATTGAATTAAAGGATATTAATTTCTATGCTGTTCCAAAATTAATACAAAATCATATACTTTAATTATTTACATTAATATACTTTAATAATTAATATATTAATTGGTTATTTAAAAATTTTCAATTCAGTAAGTCATTCAATTGGTGCCCATAATAAATGTTGAATGTAATTCAATTAATGCTACATGTATCAATAATTGAACTGCCAAGGGCATCAAATGAATTTGCGTATAATGATGTCAGTATCATATTCTTTGAGATATGTGTGTTTGCTTTGATCTTCACTTTCATTGAATTCATTATTCTTTCAAATATTCTATGAAAGCCTCACTTATATCAGTGATACTAGATTGCTCATTATTTGTATTATATCAATACAGGTATGAGATCTGATAAGTAATTATTTGCCACGTTTATTGTTAAATAAGAAATCAAAATTAAATTTTATCATGCAGTATTCATAGTCTGTTGGCTTTATAGCGTGTTACTTCAGATGTATGAGGTTGCCAAATTGATTATGTGAATTAAACAGATAAAAGTGTAAATTATACAGATTAAAGTGTAAAATTTACACATTAATGTGTATAATTTACAGATTAAAGTGTAAATTTTACATATTAAAGTGTAAAATTTACACTTTAAAGTGTAAATTTTACAGATTAATGTGTAAAATTTACAGATTAAAGTGTCAATTATACAGATTAAAGTGTGAATTTTACACATTAATGTGTAAATTTTACAGATTAAAGTGTAAAATTTACACTTTAAAGTGTAAATTTTACAGATTAAAGTGTGGAAAATGAAAAATAAAAAAGTGTCCAAGTGGCACTAATACGCTTCCGTACCTTTAAGATGTTCGATGAGGTTTCAGAATTTTCCTTTTCATCATGGGGAAAATTAGGGGCCATTTTTAACGAAGAATTTTTTGAAAGTTTTTTTTATTGGGGGAGGATTCCCCCAGTTGACTCACAGTGTGGCTATAATCATATTCCGAAACTTCATTAACAACATTAAGGCACGAATATAGAACGTGTTCCAAAATATGATTTACCTACTGCTTAAGATCTGATGGGAGTTTTAATAACATGGTCTTATTGAACTCTACAAAGTTACAAAAACAAAACAAACAAAAAACACCCATCCCCTCCAAAAACTTTTTGGGTTCCAAAATTGCCTGACAGAACATTTATAATAATATTCCTAAAGATATTTTATGTATTTCTTAAAGTCTGAGACGCTATATTTAAACCGAAAAAATCTTTTGATTTTTTCCCCTCCAAAACAGCAAGGACACATTAGTCCTATTAATATGGAGGGAAATATTTAACAGCAACAAAAAAATCTGATTAATCGGCTCATGTTTGCAACGTTGCCCATGAGCCCCTTGTTTCTGTTCTCTGGCCACAAGGAAAATTTCTCAGAAATGTAATCCTTTATTTCTTCTGTTTAAAACAATTTAAGCTTATTTAATATTTGTTTGTCAGGTATGTTATTTTAACAAATTTGTTTCTTATAGATGATGTTAAGTTACATATGTTCATATGTAACCTATCTTATACAGTAAAATAGGTTATATATCTTAAATGTATTTGTTTTTATTAGAGTTATCTGTATTTATTGAATATTGACATATTTAAAAAAACCAGTTATGAAAATGTGTCGTGAAAAGGTAAGACATATATACATGTAATTTTTTAAATCGCTTTCATTCTTTCCTAGAGTTAATTCGAGGTGAGTTTAAATCGTTAATAGAAATGATATTTCACAATTAAGTAGTTTGGACATTTACTACAAAGCCGTATCCCAGATTATTTTGTTCAAAAATACAAATATGATACTGCAGTAAAATATACAATTAGTGCAAGTTAGTGTAAAGTGTGTGTTTCTAATTTTGCCCTTGCCGGAAAACGTTTTGCCAGTTTCCGTTAAAAAGGAAATAGAGTAGAAACATTCTATCCTGAAGATGCTTGTTGACTTGTCAAACCGAGAAATATTCTGAGTTTTCAAGCTATATCAAGGGCGATATGAAGAATGTAAAAGGTAAGATTTTAACCAAACCCTTCATTACATCACTCATACCTATCTCATTATGTTTTATTCTTAAAAATTAATTTTGTTTAGAGAACAGTAGATCTATAGGAGACATATGGCGAGACTACAGATCTACCACGACATTACACGGAATAGCGCATATTACGGCAGAAAGGTCACGACTTTCCTGGTAAATAAATATAGGAATCTGAGAAATACAGCTATATAGAGAAATTAAAAGTATAAACGACAACTTATTACAATGTCACAATTTTATTTTTAATAGCATGCCATTTTCAGTAACAGAATTACTATTTTGTTTTTTCACTTCAAGTTCGTGTTCGAGTACTCGACTATCCTTCGTTCATACCAACTATCAGCTAAATATATTTTACTCGGTTATTCGTTAAAAATGTGCTACTTTATAGTAAACATAAGTTCGAGGTAATAAAATTTTATTTTCCTTATTCTGCATCAGTGTTTTCGTAATAAACCCGCGTAAGAGAAAAGCTTAAAACCGTTCTAAGGTCACTGTTCTTAGTAATAAGGAGATATTTGTAGATTTATTTTTGATCGTCAAACATACAATGTATCTTCAAAATCTGCTGTCTGGGCATGTTTTTAAAGCTTTCACGGTGGAAAGACTGAAAAATTAAAATTACTTGAAGCTACAATGATGTTTTGTGTCTTTATTAACATAAAATTTATTATATCATTTTAAAGGACTAAAGACCGACATCCGTCTAATTCGAGGTTAAATTGAACCTTTTCTCGTAAGTTCTCCGCAAAATCGCCAAGGTAAAGAGCCCGAAAAATAACGGATGCTACCACAAACAAAATCGTAATAGATTTTCTACCTCCAAGTGCTGAAAATGGAGAGGGCTTATAAAATTATTTGGATTCTAGCTTCAAATTTCAAAATTCCGATTCGCAATAGAATATTTTCATGCCTAATCATGTGCAAACATGTACCTGTAATTTAGGAAATATTTCAGCATTTACAGTTGTTTTTTTTTTTTCTCATGTTTCATGTCAATTCATTTTTTGAATGTATTGGTTTTTATAACAGCATTTCATAATTAAAATTTTATACGAGGGTGTTTCAATAAATAATGCAACAAACAGTATATCATAGTAAATGTAGATCTGTTTACTTTTATTTTTTCACAGTTGAAGCGTTCAATTAAAGAGCTTCTAATCACAGAAAACCCCATGATTTTTCCTATTCTCCTTGCAAAGTAATTCACTTTTAAAGTATGCATGGTAAATACACTGAGCTGAAAATTGTTTAAAATGATCTCTGCCAAGGAGATGAAAATGAGAGCGTATGTGAAAACTGCTTCTTTAGATTAATCGCCGAAGAACTTACATGTATATTTAAGATGTGATTTTTATATGTGGAAAGAATAGTCTTTAACGCTGTTTAATTTTCAGATTGATTCAGAAATTCAAAAGTAAAAGAGGAGAGTTAAAATATAACAGTCAAACTGGTCGATTGAAATTTGCAGGGACACCAACAATTATCTATGCTATGTGCAACATGATATCTGAAAATGTCAGATTTACATCGAAAGACATTGCTTAGACATTAAGCATTTCATCATCACAACATTTTATAGAATTCTGACAACGGAAATGAATATAATAATATTAGATAAGTGCCTTATTTTTTTTTTAAATTGCCTAGGAGAAAACACATTAAACGTGTTAACGGTCTATTTAAAAACAAATATTTTAACAAAATAGAAAATTTGTTAAATTTGCATGATAGATGACGAAACATTGGTGCACTTTTTATAGCCAAAAAGGAAGATCAATAATAAAATGTGGAATCAAAGAAAAACCTATCGTTCTTATTATTGTAAAGAGAAACAAGGACCCCAAGCATGTTTTATTAGTTTTCATTTTTTAAGAGGTCCAGTAAACGCATAAAAACAATCAGAGGAAGATTGTACAATATTAGATATGTCATGGGAAGTGATATTCATCAGTGTCTTTGGGGCATCCCTAAAGATGAGTATGCTGAGGTTTTCTGGTCATGGGTACAAAGACTTAAGACATGCGTAAAGGGTAATAGGGAACGTTTTGAGGGATTGAAAATATTTAGAATATGTATTATGTACTTCTCTTACTTTTAGATGACCTATTGCATTTTTTATTGATCGACCCTCGTATAATTTGATAGAAAGAAAAGTAAACTTTTTACAAATTATGGGCTAATGATTTTGCAGGAACTGGACACATGTAAATAATGGTATATGATGGGAGCGTGGAATAAATATTGTAATATTCTGAAAATGACAAAACTTTGGCATAAAATATTTTAAAAGTACGACTATCGTTCGACTAAAGCATCCAGCTATTCGACTAAGCTGTCCGAGTAAACGTAAATCCTTGGTATTTACCCTATTTTTCTTTTGTTTTATTTATTTTTTTCATTAACTTTGCTGGTGGATGACCAAAAGAAATGCAAAAGTAGTATTTGGCTATTCTTCTCGAAAAAAGACAAAAAAAAGTCCATTCACAGATTTTGTCCGTATCGTGTACCAAATACATTAGAATGGTATTTCTGTTTAATAAATTTCGACGTAGATGTGCCATGGCTACTCATATGTAATCATCTGCTGAATGCGGATTAACTATCCTTCTCATATTTTATGTCTAACTGTAATGATATATATATATATATATATATATATATATATATATATATATATATATATATATATATATATATATATATATATATATATATATATATAAATATAAATAAATATATATATATATATATATATATATATATATATATATATATATATATATATAGCTGAAAAGTTTTAAAATGTTACTCGTCTGCTTAAAGTGTTTGTTTGAATTGAATGAAACTTAAAATCTAACTTTGATATAATTTCAAATACTATCTCTTATTGAAGTTTTTATCCCCTTATGACTAATATAAATGAAAGTAGAAATGGATACCTTATTTTATTTCAATGAATAGAAAAAATCCTTTTAATTATTTCAATTTACTTCAGAATTCTTTTTCAATTAATAGAATCTTGTTACAAAAATGTAATACTTCACACCAGAATATATCAGTTTATTTCACATAAATAGAGCTTCAATATTTCCAGAGACTTTTTGTTTCCACAGTGTTTTCTGGGCAGTGTTAACATCAGCCATACTCACAGCCTTCATTGTGGTTGCGTCTTTGCTGTTTGCATACTATGGTGACTTGAATACCTTAACTACAATGAGTATTAAACTCAAGGAAGAACTTGATTTTCCTCCTGTTACATTTTGTCCCTTATCTAAATATAACTTCTCAAAAATTCAAAACAATACATCATTTCTTAGGTACTTGTCATTTGTGAGCAAAACTAGTTCCCTTTCTGCTGGAATCGAACTTAATTTCAGTGACCCGGAAAACACCTTTTTACACGAGGATGGAATAGACAATTGGTTGAACTATGTCGGATTTGAAGTGAACGAGACATTTCTGTCCTGTAGTTACAGAGAAAAAATGATGAAGTGCTTCGATCTGATGATACCAAAACTGACTGACATGGGGCCTTGTTTTATGTTAGACGACAGAGTTCTGTCTCCGACTTCTAATCCTGGGAAATCCCATGGCTTATCTCTCTTGCTGCATATTGACCAGGATAATTTCGTGCACACAGAAAGCATGGCTGTTGGAATGAGTGTATGTATGTTCCCTAAAGCGATCCTGAATTAAAATATTTTGAATATGTTCATATCTTACATACAAAGCATTTAATCTAGGTAGCTATCCATCCTAAAGATGAAGAACCCAACATGAACCTTGACAGTTTCCTCATTGGCCCCGAAACAGTAACAGAAGTAGCCCTCGAATATAAACAAGTAATTTTGATAGTTTGTTTGAGTTACATTTGTATTCATGACAGACGCTTCATACATATGCTTGATTTATCTAATACATGTATTTCAGATATATCCTCCATCTATCTCTGATTTTTTTTTTCAACGCAGTACATTCAACATTCGGAAATGTCAAAATAGTTCAAAATTCATTGCGATCTTTTTTCCTCTCGAAAAATCTGCAATTATTCAAAACCTTTGGTGGCAAGTCGTGTTATTCTTTGAAAGAAGAATTGAGGATATTGAGTTTCAGAAAAAAATGATAATTTAATACGCTTTTGGAACCCATGCATCCTTAACAATATTACAGGACGTTTATTTACCTGCTCCCTATTTGGCCTTTACTGACGGTCATTGTGTGGACGTCACCAGTCCTAACTTAAACTCCCCTTTACAGCACCATCAGATCTACAGCCATCGCGCCTGTGTCCGAGAGTGTAAGAGCAGATTTATTATCAGTCACTGTGGATGTAGAGGACACACATACCAAGGTGTGTCTCTTTTTGTCACAAATTTTAGTATATTTGAATAGAATTTACTAAGTTCACTTAATTTTCCTGTCGTGACTATATATTTTTCCAGGACCGGAGAAACTTTGTTCTTTTCACCAGATGCATACTTGTGTTCTCAAACAAGAAGGTGAGCTGCTTTATATCTTCGAACACAGCTAAAGGGTTGTGAAAGTTGTGAGAGCTAGAGGAAAACTTTACAGTACGTTTCAAAATTGAAAAAAAAAGAATCATATATATATATATATATATATATATATATATATATATATATATATATATATATATATATATATATATATATATATATATATATGTGTGTGTGTGTGTGTGTGTGTGTGTGTGTGTGTGTGTGTGTGTGTGTGTGTGTGTGTGAAGGTTTTAATGGGGAATAAGACATTCCAATACGTGATCTCAAAGTAAAAAGTACATATAAACTTGAAAGAGAATGATCATGCTTTTTAAAGTACATGCATGCATAATGTATTCATGACTTAAAAACACAAACTTGATTTCAGATGTATTTGAACAAACACAATCACAAAGAGATATATGTTCATGTCCAAGATCGTGTATAAGAACATATTTTGAGAAGCAAATATCGTCTGTAACGCTTGGCAAAAGAACAACAATGCTCAAACACAATGGAAAAAATATAAGCAGGTTTGTATAATTATTTCAAAGTCCAAGCTAAAAAAAACGAGATATCAACAGTTTTGTATAATACAATTATGGTCTTCCGTGTAGTATCAGGTGAACCCATTTTAAGAAATATTGACCGAAAATACAGAAACGATATTGACGGAGCCTGCGAGGTCAACATCAATCTCTGTGTATGAGGTCAATATAGCTTGACATGGGTCCTTGCAACCACATATTAACCGTACATTGAAGTACTTAATAGTTATATTATATAATTGCTCTGATAACTGATAAAACATAGTCTTATATCTAGGATTGACGATAATGTAATAGACTCAAAATCTTTGTTTTTTTTAAAATCTAAATATTCCTGTAAAGGTTGGTCGTTTTTGAACGTTAAACACTTTCATAGTCTACGAATTCCGAGTTCTGAGTGAGCGAAAAAAAAATTGATGCGGCCTTTTTTTTGTTCACAAAAGAAGTGGTGAGTTGAAGAAAGTCTTTAAATATCACCTAGAAGAAAAACTATTTGTTGCATAAAGTCCCTACCACATAGGGAAGATAAAGTTGTAATTTTTTTCTTCGGTAAAATCCCAAGAATTATTCATATATAATAAAGACGAAATACAGCAAACTATTATGAATTATTTTTCAAACAATTAAGCAATTTTGTTATTTATTTATTACAGTAGTCAATTTCCATTTACATCAGAACAAATAAATTCACTGAATTTAATGTAACACGTGGTTTTTGCATTCATCATTTGTTCATTACATGTAAATCGATTCCTATTGTAGAGAAAATTTTGCCCACGTGTTCATATATTACCGTTCATTGATCAGAGAGAGAAGAAAACAGATCCCGAAGATGAACATACTTAGTCTTTTAGGTATATAGTTGTTTTCCGATATCTAGGAATTTATGTACAATACATGTAGTACAAACTGAAAACAAACATTTATGTGCAATAAATTAACTTTCTATCCATTTATAGGCAATCTTGGTGGCTACATGGGTATATTCCTTGGAGCTAGTATTCTAAGTTTAGTCGAGTTATCTCAGGTCATCCTACAGGCAGTTAAGCACACAATCACAGTGATAATAAAGAGAAAAAAGAAAGCGGATAACCCAAAAGATGACATATATGTTGTCATGGAATAAATACTTCATTAATTTACTGAATATTTTAGTAGCCTATTGACTGTATTACTACAAGCATGTTCAGTTGTATTTAACGAAATGAACTTGTACTTTGCTCTATGTAGGTCCGTCTTAAAGATGATATTTCAAGTAAAAAATCACTACAAGTATTATGTTATAGAACATAAAAGTTTAATAAACATGTCTGGATTGAGACTTATTCTAAGTTTCTGGAGCATTATTGGGCACAGGTTTTATTTGACAGTGTCTGTAGAAATTGTAACCATATTGGTTCTCTGCTTTACTCTGGTAGTGCCGTAGTTTTATTTGGTAGTGTCTGTAGAAATTGTAACCATATTGGTTCTCTGCTTTACTCTGGTAAGGAAACACTTGATGTGTCTTATGATACGCCTCAGAAACACGCACGCTGTGAGGACAACCACTTCGAACACCTCTGTAATTGTTAGTAAGCTAGCCCCTAGGAAGATCCCGAGATATCCTCCAATATTTCCTGAAAAGGAAGCAAGCTTTTTTTATTTTTATTATTTTTTTTTTACTTTTTTCGTAACTGAGATACTTCTCTATCTACATGTAATAATTTTATTTTTTTTTTCATGGAGTTCAATGATTGATTTTCATGGAGAGATAAGTTGTCATTGACTGCAATGTACACTAGTAAACATCTTTAAATTATATTGTTTTCCATGTTTAGTGTAATTATATGTACATGTTATTACGTACCAAGCACGCTTGTTATGTCTACCTTTGGAACTTGTTCAACTGTGTCCGTTACAAATGTATCGTAATAAAATTTCAGCTCTAAGTAATTCGTACTGTAATAAAATAAGATTATTTTTTAAAGAGTTTGTGAAGAAATATCTTAGTTAACATGTATTCACTGAATTCCCTTTAATAGAAAATTCTCAATGATACCTGATATTTTCAATCTTATAGAGATTATATAGTACTTCTCGGAATTTTTCTGAGGGAAACTGGGCAGACGAGATCTCTTTTTCAAATTCCACCTCTTCACATGGTATGAGACAATTACACGCAGCCTGAAATTTGGGACTGCCATCAAATACATCTAAAAAGTAGCATGTAACCACTCTTATCATTTTGGTAATTAAATAGTTAAGAAATGTTTTAAGTTTTTTTTTGAGTTATTGGGGTATAAATCACACAGACTTGTCGCGTTAGCGCTTCATGAAAAATATGACTACGTGCAATTCTGTGTGATTTACACACCAATAATTCACACTTAACTTAAAAACATTCCTTATATTTACATTTTACATGTTCAAAAGCACCAAAAATATATTATTATTAATTAAATCAATGAGATTTTATACATATTCAGCATGTAAATGTAATTCTGTCAATGAGAATATAGAAAAGTCCGGAGTGTAAATGTTATCATCATTTAGGAACTAAATGAACAAACAAGAATATCCACAAATTAAGCATGTATATTTGTTCTTATCATTTAAGAATGAAATTAACAAAGTTCTTTATGCAATTAACAAACCTCTCGTTCCAAAAGCACACCTATCTTCCTGGGCGATGGTACAGATGATTTCGTCACCTATTGTTAAGATATGGATATTTATTACATTTATCAAAGTGAAAATACTGTGATTTTTCCTGTGAATGAACATGATATTTTTGATAGTGATTTTTTCACAGTGAAAGTACCACTTTGAACAATTTTTAAACTCATAATCTCTTAGAATTACGTCTCTTAACAGCTCAATTATGACGTCACAGCCTACAACACTGCGCTACTAAACTACAAAGGCAGTTGGAATGCAGTTCACATAAACTGGGTATATTTAGGTCCAATTTATGCACTAGTATAATTATGAATTATCATGGTGTATTCAATAATTAAAAACAGTCTTACCAATATCTGTTATCAGACGACATTTGCAGTATTTATAGATGAAGCGGGAGCGACATTCTCTCAGGCAAGCATAATGGCTGTATTTTGGATAATGTTTCAATGGATTTTGAAAATCTGGATCTGTAGTTTTTGTACAATAATTCGTTCCGAATGCTTTGTATGGCCTCGGCAGATATGTGTACTAGGAAAAATTAAATAATGCTATTATATAAAGTAAAACTTGTCAAATCCGGACACACTGTTGTCTAATCTGGACACCCGCCAGTGTAACGTGGAATTTTGACTCGGATTGAAAACTGACCGGGGGGGGGGGCATTCTTTTTCCAAAGTTAAATATTGAGACCATCGGCGTTGAATTCAGACCCTAGCCTGTTGAAAATTGAGCCGGGATGTTGAATTTTCATCACAAAACCGGGTCAAAATTCAACAGCATAAAAACACATATAAAATAAACTGGCGTATACAATTCATGATTTATTCATTTGAAAATTACACATGTATATAACACATGTATATATTTTAGGGATGGCAATCGAATACAGAATTACTAATCGGTTAACCACAAGACGTTCCGACCGATTAACCGGTTAATCGAATCAAAATAGATACGCATTTTCCTCTTTTCTAGAGTAAACTCTATACATATTCACATACACAAGAAAAATAAAAAGAGACGTTGATAAATAAATATTCTATTCATGCTTGAGCCGTAAACTTTATATATTTTGTTTTTATCAATTTCAAAAATAACAAGAGGCCCATGGGCCACATCGCTCACCTGAGTACACTGGCTAGGAAAAAAAGCAAAAATCAGTTCAGTATTGAAAAGTTAACGGGGGAGAGAGAGGGGGAGAGGGATGGGGGATTTTAAACTACCTGACAATGCTTTCATATCAATATAACAAATAACTTTGCTGTTCTTGAGCAGAAGATTTTTTCCCATATATTCATTTGTAAAAATTTGACCCCCCATTGTGGCCCCACCCTACCCCCGGGGGCGCTCATTTGAACAAATTTCATTTTATACTACCCAACGATGCTTCCATATCAATTTGACCAATCATGGCTTTGCTGTTCTTAAGAAGAAGATTTTTAAAGATATTTTCCTATATATTTCTATGTAAAACTTTGATCCCCCATTGTGGCCCCTCCCTACCCCCGGGGGTCATGATT